>NC_057711.1:136704422-136747719 GCF_004010195.1 Chiloscyllium plagiosum | reverse complement strand
TCATAGAGATGTACAGCACGGAAACAGACCCTTCAGCCCAACCCGTCCATGCCGACCAGATATACCAACCTAATCTAGTCCCACCTGCCAGTACCCGGCCCATATCCCTCCAAACCCTTCTTATTCATATACCCATCCAAATGCCTCTTAAATGTTGCAATTGTACCAGCCTTCACCACTTCCTCTGGCAGCTCATTCCATACATGTACCACCCTCTACATGAAAACGTTGCCCCTTAGCTCTCTCTAATATTTTTTCCCTCTCACCCTAAACCTATGTCCTCTAGTTCTGGACTCCCCCACATTTCAATCTTTTGTTGTGTAACAAACAGAGTTGGGCTGAATTTGTTCAATAGCCTTTGAATCTGAATATTCACTTGGGTTGAACACATAAATGAAGCTACAATGGTCACATACCTGATATGGGTCTTGTTTGATGTCCTGCCCATTCATTCAGAAGGGAGGAAGCTCCACTCAAGTGGTTAATTACACCTCTCTCCTCCTGATCTTGCCTGAAATAAAGCAGGACTGTGTTGAATAAAAAAAGAAGCTTCAAGAGATTAGGTTTATCAGTATCTCACTATCTGACCTTCAGTCCCCATTGGTACCACAATTGGCTTTCCCTTCCCTACCTGATAGTTGCACATTATCTGTGGGAAGTTGCAAAGAGAGCAAGGGTGTGTAAAAAGACAGCATGGAGAGTGGTGGATCTCTGTGTTGAAATTAATCTACAAACATACAAACAACGTGAACAAGGAACAAAAGTAGGCCACTGAGGCCTTCAAGCCTGCTCTGCCATTCACAAGATCATAGCTGATCTGATTTTATCCTTAACTCTACATTCCTGTATATCCCCGATAATCTACTATCCCCTTGATAATCAAAAGTCTATCTACCGCAGCCTTAAAAGTATTTAAAATTCTGCATTCACTGCTCTTTAAGAAAGGTATTTCCAAAGTCTCACAATCTTTACAGCAGAAAAATGAGCTAAATTAAAAATAAAACTAAAGCATACAATTTTCTTTGTTGTTAAAATTGAAACACACAAACAAAAATGGGAAAGTTAAGAGTAAAGTAAGCAAACATTTCTAGCACTTTAACCTGATATGGCTCAAAGCCTATTCTTACAACATCATGTTCCTCCTTTTTTTGCAACCTTTATCTTGTTTGTTGGCAACTTGAATTATGATATCATGATAAAAACATTGTGTATTTCTATTTTTTTAAATTAATAAATCATAGAACAAAATTTGTCTAGTGGATTTCTCAAGAAACAAAGGATCTTTTGTTGTTGCAACTAATGTTCAACTAACCAATTACTTTCACAGTGCAAGAAGATAGAGTGAGGATTCACATATGTCAATGAGATTTGAAAAGAGATTATTGATTGTTTCGGGTAATGTTGGGCTTGTTTTGCAGAGCAAAGATTGTGCAAGCTAAGTGGAAGTTGAACGTACCCTCATTGAATGGCGTGAATATCTCTCCAAATCACAGCACCTGTGGCCATATCTGCATTCTTACTCTCTGCTATCAGCAAACAATCTGAATAACACCACCAACAGATATGAATAGTCTTTTTTTAAAAGTGGAATTGGTACTCGAGTAAGTTTTTATTACTGTGAGGCAGGTCTGGTCATCAGTGAAGTGAGAGCAGCTGTCTTTTTTTCACATGCGGGTGAAATATAAATTTAGTTAACATTCCCATTAATCCTAGTTGCTGGCTACCTATTACTAAAGCATTGGGCTTTTAAATGAATGCACTGGTTTTATTTGTTCTGTACTATAGTGCTGAAAGTGTTTTAAATCTTTCTAATGTGAAATGTGCACAATGCATTTGATTTGGATTAGATACTGAACTTTCAGCTGCCACAAAAAGTAAGATTCATTTGATATAGAAAGAGGTACAGTATATTACCGCAAAGGCTGGAGGGACTCAAAAAGATATGGATGAATTAAGCAGTTACAATATAGGATAGCTGATGGATATCCCTGTAAATAAATAAAGATAATCTATATTGGATGAGAAAACAGCAATTATACAGAGTTAGAGATGCAAGAATGTAAATCTGGCTGACCCAGTGTCGAGGAAATACCATATTCTGTGATATTTCTCAAACCCCTCTATCAAACATTTCACAAAACCATTTATCTAACTTCTTTACTCTCTTAGCAGCCCACTTCAAGTCTTAATAAACATCTGCATTAAATTGTTAAATGAAAGTTGTGATTTTTACTGTACATTTGGTTAATTTGAAGCTATGTACGTACCCCTTTGGTACCTGATGTTATTCTAAATATTGGCAATTATGTTGTTAATACTTTTGATGATGTTGAATGATCCAGCATCACCCTCAGTTGCTTCTTCACTAGTGCAAACATTCTGTTTCCACATTCCTCCTTGTAGTACTCGTGCCTTGAGTCAGTTATCAGTTTAAGTTCAGTTCATCATAACCTCCCCAGTGCACAGACATGTGTCACAAAATTTGGTAATTGGAACTGCAAACTCTATTCCAAGTGCAACCAAATACATTAAAAAGTCAGAATTGAGATTTCTGAGCATTGCTTTTGCCACACGGCAAAAACTTTCATTTTCTGTCTATTGCTTCAACATATAGTGCTGATGCCTTCTGTAGATCTATCTTGATGCATCTCATGTCTTTGCCTCATAGAATGAAATCACTGTGCTTACCTTTGGCAATGGTTCATTGTCCTTTCCCAAGCATACAAATTTGTTAATATTTAATCCCATTTTCTACCTGTCAACACCTTATGTCAATTAGCTTGTTCCTCATTCGTCACAATCTCAACCAGTTTGGTAACATCTGATCATGTGAAAAATTTTGCTTCTGTTACTATTTTCAAGTAGTTTACATACATTGTAAACAGCAGTGATTCAAGCACTGATTTCCATTAATTACCTCTTTCCATTCAATGTTAGATTCATATCGTTTCACCTTCATTATGTCTGCTTTGTCATAGTTAGACATAGATTAGAAACACAACTTTTTCCATTCTTGTTTTCAAATTTCAAATGCGCATGCATTGTTTGGCTGACAGGATTCGTGATAATATTTACTCTATGAACTGGTTTTGAAAATTGGTTATCAGCATTCACCACCCAGGAACTATAGCTCGAATGAAGACTGGGAATTAGACGAGAGCTGGTGCCAGGAAATTCATTGGTAGAATGTGTGATCACAGCAAATGGACTATCCAAGGTGGTTGTTACCCAGATGATTTTTATACAGGCAATCTCCTTCAAAAGCCACAATAACAATTCAAGACTTAAACTTAGAAAGCTATTTCTCTTTAACCACCCAAAAAATTGACCAAAGCTCCCAGGCTTGGTTCACCTAATGCATTAAATGGGATCCATTTCAGATCATAGAACTGCAATTTTCATATTAAAGTGGGCTTGGGACTTGAAATAAGTGGGCATGTTGCAAACCTGCCAAAGGGCCCCTTTTAGAAGGATGATCGACACAAACTCAACTGTTCTACATTGTCCCCAGATCCTTTGTTTCCCTCTGTGTACAAAAACCTCTGATATGAATATATACTTTGACTAGTCATCCAAATTCCATAAGTTCACAACTTTAAATGAAGAAATGTTTCTTATTTCAGTATTGAAAGCCTGACACCTTATTGTGAAACTTAGTTCTAGATCCCCCAGCCAGGGAAAACATCTTCCCAGCATCTATCCATTTAAACCATTCAGAATTTAATATGTTTCAGTGAGATCACTTCCTTCTAATGTGCATGAATGTTAGACCTAGTTTACTCAATCTCTCTTCATAGGAAAATATCCTCTTACCAGGAAATAAGAGTAAAGTCTTCATGGTCCTACCAGACCAGAAGATTGTTCTTTCATTTGAGAGTAACAACTGGTGATGGGAGGGGAAAGGTTGAGAAGGAGAGTCAATTGTGGTGACCTCAGTCATTATGTTCTTCCCAGGTATTAGTCTATTAACTGTACATTGCACTCCTTCTAAGGCATGTCTATCTTTCTTCAGGTAAAGAGAACAAACTGTGCACAGTAATCCAAGTGTGAATTCATCATGGCCCTGTCTAGTTGCTATAAGACTACTTTACCTTCAATCCTGCCGTAATAAAGGCTAACATACATTTGTTTTCCTAATAACTTGCTGTAGCTGAATGTTAATGTAATATGATTTGTGTTTGTGCACACCAAGATCGCTATGAATATCAGCATTTCCCAAAGTTTCAGCATTCAAAAAATACTCTGCTTTTCTAACTTTTCCAATCAAGATTAAGTAGTTCCACATTTCTTCACATTATATTCCACTTACCACATTCCTGGTTATTCACTTCTATTCACTTAAACAATCCATGTCCTTTTGCAGCTTCTTTGCATCCTGTAATAATTTTCTACATAACTTCTAGCACCAGAAAACATTGTGCTCAATCTCTTTATTTAAGGCATTAATCTAGATTTTAAGTAACTGAGGTCACAAAGCCATGTGGTACTCCACTAGTTATAACCTGTTAATCTGAAAATGATCTGTTAATTCCTCATCTCTGTTTATTGTCCGTTAATCAATTCTCTATCCATGATAAAACTCATAAATCCTAATTCTGTCTGGAACTTCATGCATAATGCTTTATTGAAAACTTTTTGAAAGTCCAAATATTCTGCAAGCACCAGTTCATTGTTTTCCACTCCACAAGTTACAATCACAAAATAACCTTGAACAGATTTTCAAAAACAAGTTCCCTTTCATAAATCTGCTGAATTTTCCCAATCATATCATGATTTTCCAAGTGTCTATTATCACATACTTAAATAATAAGCACAAATGTTTTCTCGATTTAATGTTGGGCAAGATGACCTTTTGATCCAGGTTTTCTCTGTTCTCTTATTCAATATTCTGACTGCATTTTCTACCTTCCAACCCATGGGGGTATTTCTAGAACCTTGAACATTCTGGATGATCAGAACCAATGTTGCTCCTAAGCCGTATTTAACTCCTATAAAACCCTGGCATACAGGCTATTAGGTCCAGATGATTTGCTGTCTTTTACTCCCACTAATTTTCTTGAATACTACTCCTTTACCAATACTAATATTTATTTATTGTCACATGTACCTAAGTACAGTGAAAAGCTTTGTTTGTGAGTAGTACAGGCAAATCATAGCAAGCAAGGACATACAGATCGCAGGGTGAAAAAAGACTTGGACAGAGTGAGACATACAAGTTACATCGCATAGGAGGTGCATGAAGCAAAATCAACATTGACAGGATCAGCATTATTTAAAGTTCAGAATCCATTCACCAGTCTAATAAGGGCAGGGAAGAAGCTGTTCTTGAACCTGTTGGTTTGTGTGTTCAAACTACTGTATCTTCAACCTGATGGAAGAGTATGTAGGAGAGCATTATTGGAGTGGGAGGGATCTTTGATGATGTCGGCAGCCTTTCTGCAGCAAGGAAATATGTAAATGGAGTCCATGGATGGGAAGTTGGCTTCCTTGATGGTCTAGGCTATGCACACAACTTGCTATAGTTTCTTATGGTCCAGGGCAGAGCAGCTGTCATACCAGGCTGTTACGCACCCAATAGTGTGCTTTCCATGGTGCATCTGTAAAAGTTGGTGAGGGTCCTTAAGCACATGCCAAACTTCCCAAGCTGCCTGAGGAAGAAGAGTCATTGTTGTGCCTTCTTGACCATTGCATCTATGTGGGAAGTCCAGGACAAGTATTCTTAAGTCCTTAATTTTCTCTAAATCCTTTATTTCCCAAGTAGCTCCAGAATGTTACTTGTTGTGGCTTCTCCTGTGACAGGGGAAACACAAAGCATTCATTTAATGTCTGACATTTACTTCTTTGATTCTTGTTACAATTTCTCTACCTCAGACGGAATCATCATTTACTCTTGACAATCTCTTTATTTTTACATATCGAGAGAAAGCTTTATAAGCTTGCACAATGGGTGTTTGATCTGCTCTTGACTATTACTGCCCTTGCAGTGAAAATGAAAAATATCACCCCTATATTTTGCATCTTAATCCAATTCAAGCAGCCACAAGAATAGAAACTGGCCCTATGTTATGCAACTGGCAAAACAAAAATTATGATAACTGTATACAGACAAAGCAAAGTTCTTGCCTCAAAAGCTAAAGCAAAGCACCCACAGAAGTGCTCCAACACCTGCAAGTTGCCTGCAGAAATCTGAAAGCATTGTCTGTGCAGTGCTAGGCTTTATAAAGATGGATTTGCTCTGATAACATTCATCAAGGACCACCAAAGATTGGTCCTTTCAATGTGCAGCTCTTGTTCTAACTAAAAACAAAATTTAAGTTCAGAAATGAATACTGTATCTGTGAAGCAATTTAATTATGGCATAGTAATTAATAAGAGCAGCAATTAATACAAATTGGCTTAAAGTTTGTTCATTGAAATGGGAAGTTTAAAATGCAAGATAATTTACTCGATCTGCTTTTGGAGTTGTATTAGTTTTCAGGAAATATCCAGCTGCACCTGAATATGATGTGGTTATTTTGCCTCTTGTGTGAATGTCCTTGGTAAGAAGATCTACCCATTAAATTGGCCATGCTTCACATTTACATCACTGTCAATTTACACATACAGACATTAACTGGTTAGGGTTTTACAGAATCAGACATTTGCTTTTAAATGGTGGAGATTATGTCACACTTATTTTTACTGAATGCAATAAAGATTTATCAGAAAAATGCCTGGGACCAGAGGGCTGGCCTGTCAGGAAAAGATGAGCAGAATAGGCCTACATTCTGTGGAATTTAGAAGAATGAGAGGTTTTCTCATTTATATATTTTTTTAGATTACATTACAGTGTGGAAACAGGCCCTTCGGCCCAACAAGTCCACACCAACCCACCGAAGCGCAACCCACCCATACCCCTACATTTTACCCTTACCTAACACTACGGGCAATTTAGCATGGTCAATTCACCTAACCTGCACATCTTTGGACTATGGGAGGAAACCGGAGCACCCGGAGGAAACCCACGCAGACACGGGGAGAACGTGCAAACTCCACACAGTCAGTTGCCTGAGGCGGGAATTGAACCCTGGTCTCTGGCGCTGTGAGGCAGCAGTGCTGACCACTGTACCACCGTTGAAAATTCTTAGAAGTTTTGTGTTTCAACTGGAATTTCAGGAACTATTGATCATTGGCTCAAGATAAGGGTTCGACCATTCAAATGTGGAAACATTTGTTCACCCAGAGTTATGATGCTTTAGAATTATCTACCGTAGAAGGCTGCTGACGCACAGTCAATAAGTAAAATGACAGATTTTGGTGCTAAAGGAGTTGGTATAATAACCAGCCAAAGCTCCTTTGACAGCACATTCCAAACACAAAGCCTCTACAACGAGAAAGACAAGCTCAGAAGACACATGGTAACACTGTCTCCTGCAAGTTCCTCTTCAAAGCTGCTCACCATCCTGATCCCACACACCCTAACCAGGATGCCTCCTGTCTGCATTATACTTTGTCGAGCCTTGTAAGAATTTATATGTTTCAGTGAGGTGATCTCTCATTCTTTTGAATTCTAAGGAATATAAACTCAGTCTGCTCAATCTCTCTTCAGAGTACAATCTCATCAGTCCAGGGATCAATCTGGTGAACCATTGTTGCAGGACTTTATGGCAGATAGAACCTTCCTTACGTAAAAAGATAAAAGAAATTTACACAATACTCTGGGTACAGACAAACCAGGGCTCTGAACACTTTCAGCAAGATGCCTTTTCTCCTGTATGCAAATCCATCTTTTCCTGCAGTGGAGCTGTACCTACTGGCTTCCCCAACCATCTTGTCACACACTACTCCACAACAGCCTAATAGTAGCAGATGGATGAGTGCTGAAGCTCTCTTTCAATCTGTCTTTTGTATATTTGTGGAAGGGAAGACTTCAAAAAAAGGGTTTGTAAGAGGTGGCTCGCTGAGACAGGGAGATAGTCTGCCCCGCTCATTATTTCAAGACACTCTTTATCTGTTTGAAGTCCCTTTGACACAAATAGGTGCTCCATTCCACATAAAATCTTTGCCAGCAAGCAAGCCAGCCACTGAATTCATACTTGCAATTGTTTTGGCTCTGTAGCTGTCCTCTTTAAAAAAAACAGTATACATTAAGGCCTAAAATCACTGGTCGTGTTTTTGGGTTCTGATCTGTTATTGTAACAATAGAAGCTTATTACAGTCCAATTTTAGCCCTCACCAGTTTACTTTATATTTTGTTTTCTCGTTCTGTCCCTCCTGTCCTCCTGCTCTTTTAGGTGACGCTGCATATCCCTGCACCCTTTAAAACAGTCATCTCCCTCTGAAGGAAGAAATGCCTCTTTATTAAATCTTAAATAGGAAACCACCGAATCATAGAGTCATAGAGTTCTACAACATGGAAACAGACCCTTCGGTCCAACTCATCCATGCCGACCAGATATCATAAATTAATCTCGTCCCATTTGCCAGCGTTTGGCCCATATCTCTCTAAACCCATCCTATTCATATACCCAACCAGATAATCAAGCAACAATTCCACTCGACTCACTATTATTGTATTACAAAAGAAACAGTAAGATTACACTTTAAAAGAGCCACTTAGCTGCTCCCCTGCTGTGAGCTCTCTCACACAGGTTTCTACAAGGTTACAAATCACACAACACCAGATTATAATCCAACAGGTTTAATTGGAAGCACACTAGCTTTCGGAGCGACGCTCCTTCATCACCTGAGCATCGTTCCAAAAGCTAGTGTGCTTCCAATTAAACCTGTTGGACTATAACCTGGTGTTGTGTGATTTTTAATTTTGTACACCCCAGTCCAATACCGGCAACTCAAAATCAAGGTTTCTCTAACGTCAACTGGAAATTTCACTGTTTGCTTTTCTTAGAATGAACTCTGAAGCTGTGACCCTGAGTTCTGAATCCACTGCAAAGGGAAACAGCTTCTGAGCACCTACCCTATCCAGCTCCTTCAATTAAATCACTTCTAAAAACAATGACTATGGGTCCAGTATGTTCACACTTTCCTCTGAAGACAAGTCTTGCATCCCTTGAATCAATGCAGTGATTCTCCTTTAAACTGCCTCCAAATAGGTTTGTCCCTCCATAAATAAGGTGACCACAACTGTGCACGTTAGGTGTGACCTCACTGCTGCCCTGTATAATTTTATAAAGTTAAGGAAGTCTTGCTAATGCACTCTCCTGACAATAAAGGCCAACATTCCATTTGCCACCATCACTGCTGACTGTACTTGCATTCTAACTTTCTGCTATTTATTTATAAGAACATCCATGTATCTTTACACTACGCCATTTTGTAAGCTCTCTTGATTTCAATAATACTGTGGAAACCTCACATTCCCATCTTATACTCCATGTACCAAACTTTTGGCCACTCACTTAACTATATTAATTTGCATTGTATGTGTGTCCTCCGCATAACTTGTTTTCCCACGTACGCTTGATTGGATGAACTTATTGAATGATGGAGCAGACTTGATGAGTAATAACTCTTATGCCTGCTCCTATTTCTAAATTTCATATTACAAGCTTGAAGCAACTTGTGTCCTTTGCAGCATGCATTTTTAAAAGTCGCACGTCACTTCTGTATTTCCCATCTATAACTCCTTCGGTAAGTGCAGGAAAGTTGTAAGAATAATCTAACCCACGGATATATGATGCCTTGATTTATCCATGATTTTCTGGGTCTTGTGCCAGAGTCACCAACCATGAACCAGACAATTTTGGAAGAGGGGCAGGGACTCCCAACACTCTGGCCACTTCTTAATGGAAATAAGATTGGTTTTTGGTACACCAATTGTGACCAGATATGCTAAGCACCAGCTAGAATCTAGGTTGGGATCATGGCTTGGATCCTCAGATAAAAAGTAAAGTTAATTTTTCTTTAATTATTTCATTGTAGTCCTGTTACAAATGGGCGAAAGTGAGGACTGCAGATGCTGGAGATTAGAGTCAAGATTAGAGTGGTGCTGGAAATGCACAGCAGGTCAGTCGGCGTCCGAGGAGCAGGAAATTAGATGTTTCGGGCAGGATCCCTTCATCAGCTCTTCCTGATGAAAGGCTCCTGCCAGAAACATCAATTTTCCTGCTCCTTGGATGCTGCCTGACCTGCTGTACATTTCCAGCACCACTCTAATCTTGACCCTGTTAGAAATGGGCCTATTGCAAGGACCTCAAAGAGGGTTTGGAGAATGGGCAGCCCATTGAACTAGCACACTTCTGCTGCTAATCAGGTCCCACTGGAAGGCATCCGTTAGATGTACTTTGAGTGGCGTAATGTTCAATTAGGTAAAAACAAAAAGGAAGTCTCTCCTGTCTCTGTAAAATGTTGTGGAATCTGAAGCAGAGAGCCTGAGCAGGAACAATCGAGGAATTATTTTCTCAGATGCAGCTCCCTACAGATTATCACCCATGTAGAGGCATAGAGATACACAACACAGAAACAGACTCTTTGGTGCAACATGTCCATGCTAACCAGATATCCCAATCTGACCTCGTCCCATTTGCCAGAATTTGGCTCATATCCCTCTAAACCCTTACTATTCATGCACCCATCCAGGTGACTTTTAAATGTTGTAATTGTATCAGCCTCCATTACTTCCTCTGGCAGCTCATTCCAGAAACAAATCACCCTCTGTGTGAAAAAGTTACCCCTCAGGTCCCTTTTAAATCTTTCCCCTCCTCTAATTTTGGACTCTCCTTTTCTGGGCAAAAGAACTTGGCTATTCACCTTATCCATGTCTTTCATTATTTTATAAACCTCTATAAAGTTGCCCCTCAGCCTCTGAGTGCTCCAGGGAAAATAGCCCATAATTACTATAATCAGATGCTTCACTGTTCAAGGTGCCGGGGATGATATAAATCTTGGGTAGTAGTGTAAAATGGACAACAGAAAGCCAGTCTGAGTTTTGCCCGATCTGATTTGTTATTTACATTGTAGTCAATGCGTTATTACTGCTATGATTCCCAAAAAGGGCAATAACGTTTAGCAAAACATTCAAATATCTTGTAACAGAAAGGATGACATGAAGATTTCAAGCTTTTAAGACTTTGATTGTTCCAAACTAAAACCAATATTGACTAAACATTATCTCAATGGGCAACTTATATTCTAAACTGCACAAAAGTTTCCGATTTACATTTTAAAGTGATTAGAAATCCTCCTCAAAGCCCAAGGAGGTGATAGCCTAGTGGTATTATTGCTGGACAGTTAATCCATAGACCCAGGTAATGTTCTGAGGAATCATGCCACAGCAGATGGAGGAAATTCAATTCATTAAAGGTGACCATGAATCCATTACCAATTGTTGGAAAAAGCTGTCTAGTTCACTAATGTCCTTTAGGGACGGAATCTGCCATCCTTATACATATGACTATAGACCCACAGTAATGTGGTTGACTCTTAACTGCCCTATGGGCAATTAGGGATGGCTAATAAAGGCTGGTCTAGCCAGCAATGCTCTCATCCTGTGAATGAATTTTAAAAACTGACAATTAAGCTTACATTTCATTGTCCAGCAACTGGACTGAAGCCACAATTAGCTCCCAATGGGCTGTTTCCTTCTCCAGGTGAATAAGGTCTAAGCACAATTTAACTTGCACAGTGAGTTTTACCCTGGAAATTGTTCCTTCTATCCATTGTAAAGTGAATCTTCTAGCCCTGTTTAAAGGCCTTTTTGGCGTCTTTAATACGCATACCCGCTCCCACACACATTATACATAGTATCCAATGAACTGAAACCCATTTCTCTGAAGAAAAGTCATACTGGGCTTGAAGTGTTAGCTTAGTTTCTCTCTCCACATGTTGCCAGACCTGTTGAGTTTCTCCAGCATTTTATGTTTCTATTTCAGAATTCTAGCCTCTGCAGTATTTGCTTTTATTAAAGCTGCTCTGGTCATTGTTCATAGGTGTGAACATTTTGCACCATCTTCCTAGTAAATCCAGATAGAATCCCTTTTAATCTTTAACAACCAAGCCACTCAAATCTATTGTCAGGCAGCAATTAACAAGGTTACATGAACCCCTCCAGTTCTCCATTTGTCCTATGTTAAAGAGATAATTGCAAACAAGAAGGAAAATTCTAAACTTCATATTTGTTGCCTACCCAAGACTATCTTTGCAGCCAAAGTTCTGACATTTGTTAGCTGCAGAATTGGAATAAGAATAATGGAATCGTAGAATCCCTCCAAAGTGGAAGCAGGCCATTTGGCCCATCGAGTCCACACTGACCCTCCAAAGAGTATCACCCCTGCCCTCACCCTATCTCTGTAGCACTGCATTTCCCATGGCTAATCCCTGCATATCCATGGACACTATGGGCAATTTCCCATGGCCAAACCACCTAACCTACACATCTTTGGACTGTGGGAGGAAACCAGCATAATAATAATATTCGGCAATTAAGCCAAACAGTAGACATTACCATTGCCTATCTATTTTCTGCCAGAATCTGATAATAGTTTTCAAACAATTTACATGTTAAATAACTATTGTTAGCAATTCAATCTGTCACTTAAGTCATGCCTAAAATATTTGCTCTGTCAGGAGCACGTTAGCAGAAATATTTAATAGCACATGACCTTAAACCCCTTTTGAATCTTGTTGATCCAGATGCTTCATTTTACTGCTTTTCCCAGCATAAGTTGCTGAGTTTGCATTTTTGATAGAGATCTGCATAACATAGACAAAATAATTTGTGAATTGCATTATTGTTACAAGGTTGCCCACATGAGATTTCAAGATTTTAACTTTGGAAACAAAACTGCTTGCTTACAAATCAGATCTGAGCACTTTACCGATATAGGAGCCTTGTGGGTGAAAATGTATCATTCCAGTTTTGACTAAGGTTAGGGGATGAAAGGTACAGTCAGTTCAGGGGGGCATCAGACTTACCCTGGTTCTTCACTTACAATTAAAAATGCACCCTGACTCTCACCTAAACTGGGGATGATGAAGGCTGACAGACTGGAATCAAGCAGGCGTTCTAGGAACCATGATTAGTGGCCTCTGGGAATGGTCTGCAGAAGTTCGGTAACTGATGGCAAAGTGGGGCAGTCATGGTTTGGGTGACACAGAAGGCTGTGGCCCTATGCTTCCTAGTACAGTATTACATTTTCAGTTTCCTTTACCAGCAGTTCCTTCTTGCCCAGTTGCTCCTACCGAATTCAACTCTCCAGGGCTAAAACAGAAAAAGGGTCTGAATGAAATGAGAGGACTGTGATTTTTGAATTTCAGTGGGACCTACACATGTGGTGCTGTGAAACTCTTGGAGCCGGTTATGGAAAACGACTTCACCACTCACAAACTAAAAATCTTTTTGTCCGGAGCTTGTTTGTGAACTCAGATTCAAGTTGGCCTAGTGTTTCAGCCTCTGTGCCAACACTGAGTGATCCTCTGTTGTAAAAGAGGCTTGAATTTGCAGATCTGCTTTCCTCAACATCTTAAAACACCTCATGTGTAAGAGAGATAAGGAGGATAGTAAAGGTGCGTTACAAACTGGGCGTCAGATCTTCTTGATCAGATATTTACATTAATGACAATTCGACCGTGACAAACCTTGCAGCTTCAGAACGCTGGCAATACAGTCTTGTTGACAGGCCGCCATTATAGCATTACAGACTCCTGGGCGCCTTTGTGCTACCACATGTGCCAAGGATTATTGAAATATATAAACCACATCATTCGCCTTTCTATTTACGCAGTTAAAGTCACATGTACGCTATACAGTATATGCAGAATTTCTTTAACCTTCTTTACATTGCTCTATCTTCCAATGGCTGGTGAACTAATTTGTTTTTAATTCCTTGGCATTTTAATTTTATGATGAGTTGGGATTCTTTGTGGTCAATATTAATCACCCCTCCTCACAAGAATTTGCTTTTTGTCATGTTTCCAGCCATTATTACCAAAATGACATTTATCATACTTTTTCAACAAACTAGTGGATTGCGGGCTTCGGTATCAAAGATTTCTGCCATGCAAATTATTGGCAGTCAATAATGCAATGTATTATAGATTGTAGACTTAAAATAACAGTTTAAGTGTAAGGGGAAAGCTTGGAAGCTTTGTTTTATAGCTTGCTACAAAATATGGCATGTTTGAATAGCCTTCTGCTTCACTATTATTAAACAAGTATCACCCCCTTTGAAACCGAACCAGAGATAAAATGAAGTGAGTTACCTCATTGTTCAATCTCCTGAAATGGTCACTTCTACAGGAGTTTTGATCCTGTACTTGCCAACCTGTGTCTCTTTACCTGGCCATTTTAAGTAGCAGGGAAATAGTAGATGTCTGTTTATATATCTAACAGGGTAGCATCATTTAAAGTCAACGTGCAGTTTATGTTGTCATCATGATCCACATGATGACAACACAAGGCCGAAATACATTCTGCATGTAATAGAATAAATTATTTTCTGAAGAATGAATGGTAGTGGATTTTAAATTTCCAAAAATAGACTGGGACTGCCATAGTGTTAAGGGCTTGGATGGAGAGAAATTTATTATGTTTTGTGCAAGAAAATGTTCTTGATCTGTTTCTGGATGTAGCTATTGATGAAAGAGGGAAAATTGACCTTCACTCAAGTAGTGTCCCCCAAGCCCAGTCCAGTGAGTGTATCCATCAGAATACCTTGCAACTCATTTGCTCCCCTTACTGCATTTCCCAATGATAAAGCCCATTGTAGTGCGTGTTTGAAGTCCAGTTTGATGTCAGCTAATAGGCACTTCTTCATCGTTTCATCATTAATTCCACATACCAAACAGTTTTTCAGCATCTCATTAAGGGTTAAACTGAAGTCACATGCCTCTGCCAATCATCTTAACCTCATCAAATACCCCAATTCAGATTCAACTGGTTCTCGAATTGCAAAATAAAGCCAATAGTGTCTCAGAATTAGAGGAGGCTTGGGATTGTAATATTCCTTCATTAAGTATGTCAATTCTTAAAATGTTTTTTAGGAATCTGGTGCCTTAGGGAAAGTCAGGCTCCTAATAATGCAAAAAGCTGCAGTTCCACAAGCTTTCAGGAGAATTACTTGTTGCTTTTCATCTGCCCCCAATGTCTTTTGCCCAGAAAAAAATAATGCATTCTTTCCTCATATTGGACCCAGTTTCTGATGGCAGGATTGAATGAGTCAAGCTGCCCAAGTAATGGCATGATGCCAGAAATGCTTACCACAATTCAAAGACAACTGTTGCAAGCAAATTTCTTCAGCAGCCTGCTTTTCTCTCATTCACCACTCAATATAATAACTCCACAGAAACTGGTATCCCATCACCAAGTCACCCTTTAAATGGAGAGTTCTTGACACTGATCCAGCTCCCTCCGAGCCAACTCTCAGAGTGAACAGAACCTCTGACACTCCTGTCCTTATCTATCAGCCAGGCCTCCCTGTTTTGACCAGATTAACAGCCCCAATCAGGGAACTCATATTCTTTGAGGTCTACCTGGCTGACCTCATTACAATCACTTCAGAAAGTCTCAATTAAATCGACTCAACAGTCTATGAGTTGGAACCACTCAACAGGTTGGTTAGCAGCTTAAACTGAAGCTAGCTGGTCGGTGAGAGTATCTATAGTGCTAGAAATGCAGTCCCACCCCTCCTTGCCACCACCACCATCTCTGACACCACCTCTTGTCTGTGGCTATGATCTCGAAGCTGCTAAATTAGCCTCACCTGCCTGCAAGGACCAAGAGTCACTTTGAAAAATCCCAGCCAGTTTCAGACAATTGACCTTAAGTGGCAAGGAGCTGGATGACTTGGATGTCTGACTCTTGCTAGCATCCCACTCTGTCTCTAGCAGACTGGTGAGATGAAATGGATCCAAAGTGCAGGCTACTGTGCGAAATTATATCCGCCAGCTTCTGTTCCCAATCCCTCACCCCCAAACTAAAAGGGGATAAAAATCCAGCCTCCCCGTCTTTAAGCCAACTGGGATGGCTATTCCATACTGCTGCTCTTGTGCTTTCAAGATGAAGCCTGTGAAATTATTATATTTCACTTGGCTATTCACGAGAGCATCTTCATTAACAACATACTCCTTACTCTTTCTGAGCTGATACATAAAGTGAGGCAAAGACAGGCTGTTGTGATTGTCCCTGAAGAGTACCCTACTTAAGAAAGGGTTATATCACATCGAGAATGTAGCTCCCAAACTAGAGGACAACACTCCGTAGGAAAGGTGCCAAGACAGTGTTACCTGGCAGGTTGCTGTACCTACGCCTTTTCTCTGTCTAATTGCCATAAAATGTGTCCACAGAATGTTTACTGTTAACTCATTGTGTAGCCTGATTGCTTGAATGCTTTCTGTGCAGAGCAATGCAGCAGAAAGGACACTGACAGAATGAGCTGTCCACAGGTTGAGGGGTTTCAGCAAATCCTCCTAAAGCAGCCTTTTCTGCAGAATGCATGGTCAGTTAATAACATACAGGGTGCAATGTTTCATGTTAACAATTACCACTTTAGAACTTCGCCAACGCTTGCTAATATAAATAATTGATTTACCGAGTCCACTTCTACTATACAGGACTTACTTTCTCTGTATGCATTGGTCCTAAGACATGAATTTCAAACTCTGTAAGTTACAGACAGGCGCTCTCATCCATTCAAAAAAATCAATGGTTATAGTACTCTAATTCTCAATGTGCATTTCAGATCAATAACATTTTGCAAGTTGGGAAGTGAAAGTTTAACTTCAATCAGGTAACTTTCCAAAAGATGACAATCATATTTCTTATTAGATTAGCAAGCTACAGGTAACTTTAGGTTAAGATCAATATAGCATTTTGCATGTTTTGAAATAAGAATATATCTGTCATTAATTTTCTTCTCCTACCACTCTCAATTTTTACTCCTTTTATCTGTCTCCCGTATATGATGAGTTAAGCTATTTCATTTGTCCCAGCAATGTTACAGTTCTTCATACAAGTAGTTTTCATTATGTAATTTAGCATTCTGAGTTTTTTTTTTCAGTTAACTTGCAAGCACATGATTTTTTTAAATCTAAAAATTATTCAGCTAAGTTGGGAGGCAGCTTGCAGAGCTGGGTTAATGTAAATTCTTCTTCCAGGAGTTTTAACCAACCCTTTGCTTGAGCTCTAATAGGCAATATGAACTAAAATGTTTTGCAGGGTTGTGCATTACCTGGTAAATATAGATTCTAATTATGCGATTTTAAATGATTGATTTTTTTTTGCTCTTTGGGTTATTGCTAAGCCCCTATTCATTTCACTGTGGTGTGAACTGTTTTTCACAATGGATGGCAGGGAGAAAATTGCAGTGGGTCAGCCTCCCTTGTCCAAAGAGACGTTTAATTACAATGTCACTGAATAAGACCCTGCAAATAGAACAAAACAAGGTGACAGCAGGAAAAGTGTTAGAGGGCCAAATAAAAGGCTTGGGTTTAGAGTTGGAGCATTGGGAACCAGCTACAACAATAGCTGGGTAACATGACCATTTTGTAAAGAATTTCACGTTACCATATGGTACAGCTTCTTAAAATATACAATTTCATGTCATCAATTTACTACATTTCAAAAGTGGGATAAATTGCACAATACTAATGTGACCACTGTCGAGGATTAGAATAATATTACCAAATAATCTCTGATCCTTAGTTCTTGAAATGTTTTAATGTCTTAACAAATTATGAATTTCACGAGGCAATTTGTTTAGCTACCATTGGTATTCATCTATACTTATTTTCGTATTAAAATAATCACGGAACGATTTTATGTGTGAATATGAATTACATCTGCACATATAATGAAGGAAAATCCTTGCTTGGGCATTAACATTCGATTATTAAAAAGCAGAGAAATTGAAAGAAGGGGTGTTTTTGTCTTTAAGTACAGGATAAGGGAAATCTGAGATCTAGAGTGTCAGAAATTAATTTGTATCCATTGTCAGGCAGTTCTCGATTTTTCATCTAATGGCTCAAATTTTTCATAACTATCACAAGCTACAATCATTTGGTTTAAGTAAGCCAGGTTTATTTATTTTTACAAGAACGGGGGGAATTGATGGAAAAGTTCAACAACTCTGGCAGTATTTGTGGAGAGAAATCAGAGTTAATGTTTTGGATCAAGTGACTCTTCCTCAGAACACTCTCTGGAGAAAAGAGTGCTGTTCTGAGGAAAGGTCACTCAAGCCAAAACATTAACTCTGATTTCTCTGCTCAGATGCTGCCAGACTTGCTGAGCTCCCACAGTAATTTCTGTTTTTGTTTCTGATTTACATCATTCACAGTTCTTTCTGTTTTTATTTCTTTTTAGTTCAAAAGCTGGATTATTGCCCATGTCTAAAATTTGACATTGAAAAGGTCACTGACTGAAATAGGTAGGATACATCAATTAAATATTTTGGAGGGTGTCCAGGAGGTTTCTCATGATTTCTACTAACTTCAGTGGGAACCATGGAGAAATTATGCTAACTGGAATACATTGCTATATGATCCATTTCTTCTGAGATTCTAGCAATCAACTGTTATCAGAAATCATGTTGGAGAAAACTATGAAATTCATTTTTCAAAACAATCTGATAATAATCTGAAAATGTTGGAAATACTCAATAAGTCAGACAACATTTGCAGAGAGAGAGAACTCAGTTAATGGACTTGTAGTGATTGGAACTAGGACCAGGTGGATCTCATTGACTATGAGATCCTTGATTGGGGTTGTTAACCTGGACCAATCAGGGAGCCCTGGCTGACAGTTATAAACAGGACATTCAGGAGATCTCCTCTGTCTAGGAACTGGCTATAAGCTGGTTGGTCACAGACTGTTTAAATAAAGGGTGACTTGGTGAGGGGATTAATTCCCCTGTGTGCATTTATTCCAGGACTGAATTTTCATCTTGAGATGTAGGAGAGCTTGGAGGAGAGCATATCAGAGAATTCATGATGCCAAATTGTGCATTGCTGTCCTGATACATGCCCATATTGCAGTGACTTTGTCTGAGCTTCTGAGGGACTGTGACAATCTGCCTAAAAGTGATTGGCAAACAATTGAGGTAACTAATTAACTACTTGAAACCTGTTGAGGTGCTGATTTAGATGTTCAAAGTCATGCATGGGAAATATATAGAGTCAGCAACACATCTCAACAGATATGGCAACAACACAGCTTGGAGGTAATCATAGACTTGGTAGCTATTCCAGGTGTTTGATTTATGAAAAATATGCATTTCATTCTTGGGATGCAGGTATTGCTTGCAAGGCCATCATTTTAAGGCTTTTCCTATATTCCTTACAACTGAGCCACTTGTGGATTACTTCAGAGTTCATTTAGGAATTAAAAATTGTGGTAGATAATAGGTGGAAAGCACTACGGGTGATTTAGTGGTAAGAACACTTATGGAATGCCTTCTTGTGCTACAGTGGTAGTGTCCATACCTCTGGACTGGGAGGCCAAATCCCAACTGCTCCAGAGATGTGCAATAACATCTTTGAAAAGGTTGATTGGGAAAACAGGCTAAAAAAATCTGAGTATAAAAGCATGGACTTTTTAAAAACAATTTGTTACAATTCTTGTTGCCTTTTGAAAGGAAGCTTATTATTGTTCAACCTGAGAAGGTGCAGAAAAGATTCACAAGGATGTGGCCAGGACTGGAGGGTTGGAGTTATAGGGACAGGCTGAATAGACTGTGTTTTTTTACCTTGGAGCATTGGAGGCCGAGTGGTGAAGGGCATGGATAGGGCGAATATCCAAGGTCTTTCTCCTATGATAGGGGAGTCAAAACTAGAGGGCATAAGTTTAAGGTGAGAGGGGTAACCTTTTCACACTGAGGGTGGTGTGTGTATGGAACAAGCTGCCTGAGGAAGTGGTGAAGGCTGGTACAATTTCGACATTTGAAGGGCATCTGGATGGGTATATGAATAGGAAGGTTTTAGAGGGCTATAGGCCAAATGATGGCAAATGGGACTAGGTCAGATTAGGATGTCTGCTCTGTGCAGATGAGTTGGACAAAAGGGTTTGTTTCTGTGCTGTATGACTTGAACTGGTCAGGGAGGGCAGTGATGGTATCTTAACCTCTGAGCTAGGAGGTCTGAGTTTAAGAAAAAAAATCAATTACTGTGGGGCTGCAGTCACATGTAGGCCAGACCAGATCAGGACAATAGATTTCATTCTCTCAAGGCCCCTTTAGTGAATCAGAAAGCTTTTGAAGATAATCAGTAATAGTTTCAGGGTCACCATTACTGGATTAGTTTTCAATTCCAAAATCATTAGCGGAATTTAAATTCCACCAGCCATTCTGAGTCCAACTTCCTAGGCCTGGGTCTCTGGATTGCTAGTCCAGTGACATTACCCTCCATTACCTCAATGTATAAGCAGAATAAATGGTGAGGAGTTCATTTATTGGTGCTGTGTTATTGGGATAAGCAGAGGCCACACGGTGTTTCAGATATCAGTATTGGGGCAAATACAGGGCAGTCCCGCTGCTGGGATCAGAAAGGTACAGCATTAGGATCCAGGTAACTGTTCCCATGTAACTGGTGGCATCACAGAATCTCTACAGTGTAGAAACAGGCCATTTTGACCAACAAGTCCACACCGACTCTCCGCAGAGTAACCCACCCAGACCAATTCCCCTACCCTAGTACTCTACATTTACCCCTGACTAATGCACCTAACCTATACATTCCTGAACACTATGGGCAATTTAGCATGGCCAATTCACCTAACCTGCACATCTTGGCTTGTAGGAGGAAGCTGGAGCACCCGGAGGAAACCCACGCAGATACGGAGACAGTTGCCGAGGGTGGAATCGGTCCCTGGCGCTATGAGGCAACAGCGCTAACCACTGAGCCACCGTGCCACCCAGAAGGCAGCAAGCAGTGGCACTAACAACACATTCAGCCTCTTAACACAGAGCTGGTGTCCGAGAGGCAGGAATGGTCAGCACAAATCTCCTATGGTCACTGCATAATGCACTGTCAAGTTCTCAGCTTTCTGCACATGTTGGAGCAGCAGTCAATAACCTCCAGCGCATCAGCAAATTCAGCAATGGAGAGAAATGTAGTGGCCCTGTGAGTCTGGAAGGCAAGTGGCAGATGCATCTATGGTAACAAGATGTTGTTTTGTGTGTCCTCAAGGAGGTGGTTCTCAGGCCTCATTGATCATATGATCATGCTCTGACAGTATCCATGATTGTAACAGTGACCTTGAACTATTTTATGCCTTAGTCATTTCAAAAGGTGGACAAAGTTAAAAATCACACAACACCAGGTTATAGTCCAACAGGTTTATTTGGACAATGTTGGACTATAACCTGGTGTTTTGTGAGTTTTTTAAACTTTTTTCATCCCAGTCCAACACCAGCCTCTCGACATCATTTCAAAGGGTAGTGGCAGATCCGTCTAGTAGGTGGTGGATATTTTGTACAAAAGAGAGTTTGAGAAAAGTGACTTCCAGACACATGAGGCCAGTGAACCATTAAATTTGCTCTCATTGCACTCATCCGTTATGTTCATATTGACTGCACTCACACGGCCATCAGGGCCTGGATGGAGCAGTCAGGAGCATTTACAAATCCACACTCGCGACATCCAACTGGTGTGCAACCACCATGAGCATTTCCTGCAGTTGCCATGTCACCTCCATCCTGAGGCAATTGGAGCTTCTGGTATGCCATCAGAGAAGGCAACTGGATTGCTGCTGGGTTTAACGGGCTCTTTGTTAAAGGAATGGACAATGACACTTGTGCATTCACCCCTAAAGTCTCAGCATAGGAACACCATTTTCAAAATGATTGAATAAAGAAAAAGCATAAAACATCATACTGTTATGCTGTCCCCTTCATACAATTCATAATTGTTGGTCACCTTGTTTAACCCATTCTAAATCCAATGGGCCCCCACTAAGGAAGTTGGTGTACTTACATTGATGGAGAAAGCACTTAGTGGTGCAGCCTCAGTTGCATCTTCCTCCTCTGAATTAGCTGTTGTCAGTACTGCAGTGTGCTGGGACTTTCCTCCACAGTTGACCATGTGGGAGGTAAGACATTGGTTCAGAAAACTATAGTCAGTCAGTATTCCTTCGGGCAGAAGATACAAAAATTTGAAAACACGTACCAACAGATTCAAGAATGTCTTCTTCCCCGCTGTTATCATGCATTTGAACAGACGTCTCATGGGTTGGAGTTGATCTTTCTCTGCACCTTCTCTGTAGCTGTAACACTATATTCTGCACCCTGTTCTAATACCCCGATGTATGATTTATCTGGTTAGCACACAAAAAAGTACTTTTCATGGTATCTCAGGATATGTAAAAATAATAAATCAAATCAGTTTTGTTTATACTTTGGCATGGAACGCATAAATGAGTCACAGCCTCTTCATATGAAAATGCTTGCATCTTTCATCTTTAGTCCCCCAACCCCACCTTCGGGCCTCTGAGTTTGCCCTTCCTGACTTCTTGCAGAGTTGCAGTCATGAAAATGTCAAAGTTTTCTTCTTTCATGGTTGGCAGTGTCCATCGCATGCATTGTGTACCTCAGACTGCTCATGTGTCTGCAGTTGACTCTAGAAGTGGAGCCTTTTCATTTGTGTGTTGCATTCCAAACCCTTGGAGTATCGAGGTAATGCATCTACTTCCTAGTTCCTGAGCCACCTCTGGCTATATCTGCTTCATCTAGCTTCCTGGCATTCTCTCAAAACAGGACATTCCTCTAGTCTGCCACTGTCCCTGAGAGCACCCCCTCCCCCTCCCAAACCACTGTAGGTTATGAAGCTGCTGTTCCCTGGGGTGCCCGTCTTGCTGCTCTTCTGCTGCATTCTGGTCTCTGCGAACATCCAGAATCATAATCATGTCATTTGCTTCGGATCTGCCTTGTCTGCCATTCACCTCTTTCATCCATTTATCATTTCCACCAATAGACCACCTACTGGCTTCCTTCACCATCAGCCAAATTTTGAAAGAAGCTCATTCCATCTTGAATATTGTGTACAAAGCTTTAGCAAACAGTGATTTAACCTTATGCAATTTGATGAAGGAGAGACCTTGGTCAAAGGAATTTTTTTTTGGCTTGTTTTTCAGTTGAATCTTGCTTTGGAATTGAAGTTTTTAGTTGACCACAAAATAGTACAAAAGTGAAGAAAATTCTTGGGTGGTGAGTTGAAGGTGCCAGCCATACAATTATAAAACAACTCATACATAAAGTCACCTCAAACCCACGGACTGAACTCCCCCACACCCATTCAATAGTTTCATGGATTCCACATTCTTTGCTGCAGATAATGTGGTTGGAGTTGCATAACAGACCTTTCGTAATTCTCCCTTCAAACAAAAATATTTCAGGCAGAAACCTGAAATAACACAAGGGGTCTTGAGCAGTCACTGTCAGTCAGACCTTCCCCAATGGTACAAAATCTGTCTGAGATATGTAGACTTGTTCAACTCTCACTTCTGGCAATAAGATAATATGTTCCCTCCCCCATGGTGAACCCTCCATTACAGAGAGCATTAAGTGCTTGTGAGATTTAAACCAGATGTTGGATATGATGTGCACTCTCCACGTGGAATTTCAAAAGTACCAAACAGTGCAGACATCTTTCAGAAGACCCCTCTCTTTGAAATCAACGTCCTTCTATGAAAGGACACAGTAAAGGTAGACGACAGGAAGATATAACCTCCACCAGTACCCACCTGTGCAGCAAAAGTGATCCAAAGAAAAACATGCTTCCAGAAGCTCAGGTTATTTACTAACCCTTGTACAAACCAGTCACCTGACTCTTACAAATCTTACTGCCAGTCAAAAAAATACATAACTGACAGCATTAGTGGAACCTTTTGTAAATGGCATTCTAAAAAAATAGTTATCAATATAACATTGATAGGTATTTATCTTCGATTCAAATGCAAAATAAAAATGCCTTCACCTTCCAAGCACTTTGGAAAGCTTTTCAATTCTAAAGGCACTATTTAAATATACATAAATACAAAACTTTATTTTGCTTCTTAATTTTTTTTATGTTGCTTAAATTTACAACAGCTGTTTGCAGTTGTGAATTTTAGTTCTTGCAGAAAATAATGCCAACCTACATAAAATGAAACACCCACTTAGAAAAATGATAAGCTGTGCAAAATGTTATAAAATGTTAATAAAATGTAACAATTGTGTCCTGCAGAATTATGATTTGGAAAATGCATCAATAATGAGAATCTGAGCAGAAACATTTGGAATACAATGCACCAATAAGAGAGAACTTTTAAAAAGGAAAAGTGGGGAAATTTAATTCATAATTAAATTTGGGATTGCAAGTGGTTTTCATAACATTTAATTATCTAATAGAAATGTTGAACACTGCTAATTATAGGCAGAAGGTAATTGAATTGTAGTAAGCCATATTTTTACAGAATTGAACTTGCCTGGATTACTAAGCTTCCCTGTTAAAGCTATCAAATTTCCACAGAATTCATGCCCATATGCGGTAACTATGGTGTAATCAGCCTTGTGAATTAAATCATTTTCATAGGTTGGGACACGCTTTTTCATCCCAGTATCTGATTTGATATCTCAGGTAAAGATGGCTAGAAGAAAATCATCAGATAAAACCTAGGAGAAAGGTTTTGTTTGGAATTCTTCTCAGCTTTGTTCTTATATTTCCTACATGGTTGTTGCAATCTAGCAATGTTTCAAACTGTGGTGCTGATTCTTATATCAGTGATCTGACAGAATTCCATGGGGACTAGAATTACTCTGAAATGACAGGTAGCCCTTAAGCAGAGCAGGAATGTTTCTCGACACGAAAATGCACACAGAACAAAATCATCAGGTAATCATGAACACAGATGGGACTTTGCTTGATGTACTTTCTTTGGATCCTTCCTGGAGCACTGCTAATATTCCTTTACATAGCTGTCAACACACCAGGCTGTAGATGCGGGCCAGCAGTGTCTGACCATTATAACAGGGCTCCAGTTCCTGAGGAAGATCAGAAATCAATGTATTGATCAGAATCTCCGTAAGCCTTTCTTTCACAGAAATAAATGATGCCACACAGAACTTGGCACCAATGATGTTAAAGTTTGGACCTCTTTTTCTAAAAGAAAAGCAGTTAAGCATGCAGAGTCAGAGAACTGTACAGCACGGAAACAGACCCTTCGGTCCAACTCATCCATGCCAACCAGATATCCTAAATTAACCTAGCATATTTGTTTATATTCAGCACCTTTTTCTCAATTATTTGTTAAAGGTAATGTATTAACAGAATGTAAATATGAAAAAGAATACAGCATTTTCCTCCTGGTTCCATATTGGCAGGAAGTGACTATGCAATCAGGCGAGGTATACTGTCTGGAACTGGGGTCTTCGGGGAAAAGGAAATTTGGGCAATCATGGGGAATTGGAATGAGAGAATTGCAGGAGGATGAGGGTGTGTGAAGCATGGAGCATGGTGGGGAAAGGAAGTTGATCACATGAAAAAGGTATTATTAATAGTTTAAAAAGAATTGATGGAAAAGGGTAAAGGAACGGTAAAAATGATACAGTACTTCTACCAATACAGATAAAGAAAATAAAACATGTAAAGAGACTAAAAATGAAAGAGAAATTGTGTAGATCATGAGTAAATAAAATAGTGGTGAAGGGCAAGTTAATTTGAGTGCCCCAAATAAGCATTCTTTACACGCTGTAACCTCTCCAGTCTGGAAGTGTATTGTTTGGAAATATCAGTTGTCCAAAAATATTTTGTGCAGTCCCAAGAAAATTGTGACATCGTAATTTGGGAGCAGAAATTTGAAAGATGCAACAAAACCATAAGCAAAGTTGTTTTAGTTTTGCTTTCTAATGTTTATTGCTGTGTTTTGCTTGGAGTAAATACTTACATTATGTTGGTTTCCAGTTTGTGCACTTGTGACCGGGCATCATTCTATAACCTGAAAATTCCAAAGTGCTTTAGTTTGAAGCATTCCAGACTAGAGAGGCTACCAACGAAAAGGAGTGAATTTCAGTTGTAAATTCAACTTAGAAGAAATGGCAATGTTAACAATTTGGTGGCTGCATTGTTCAGCATTGGAAAGCAAATATCCCAGATTCCAAATTCAACAGGAAAGATAGAGAAAAGAGGGAGGAATGGTCTTAGTGATTGAAGATTAAGTCACACAAATGATAATTTTTTTAAAAAATCATGAGGCGGCTGTTGCTGGCTAGGTCAGCATTTACTGCCCATCTCCAATTGCTCAGAAGGCAGTTAAGAGTCAACTATATTATGGAAGGACTGGAGTCACATCTGGACGAGACCAGGTAAGGATAGCAGATTGAGGGTCATGGAGACAATTCCCTGCCTGCCAATTCTGATCCTACCACGTAGCCAATTAATGAACACTTCCGGGTCAATCCAAATGCCATTGGGATTCTATACTTGGTAACATTGGTCATAGAGTTATGTAACATAGAAACAGGCCATACAGACCACCATGACGATGGCAACCAACAATAACTAAATACACAAATTCCTTGATGCCAGACTGGTAGGGGATGGAGAGTTGGAGCTGTCTCCTGATCAAGAAGTCTGTGCCAAACAGAAGTTCTCAATAATATAGTACACCCCCTTCACAGTATTAACCCGTACCATCCCTGACACCACCTTCTGGCATGTCTTGCTGAATGGGTCAGAATTGGTCTGAACAAGGGTTACTTGACCTGAAACGTTAACTCTTCTTTCTCTACTCAGAAGCTGCCAGAGCTGTTGAGTTTTTCCGGAAATTTTCTGTTTTTGGTCTGGAATGGAAGGTTCAGGGCAGCCTCTCATAGCCGTCCAGGAGATGGGTCATGGTCAGTCATCTAGTCAGTGTTTTCAGTGGATTGAAAAAAGGGTGGGTGGAGTGCACTGTGGGAATGATCCTTTGGAAAAGGGGATGTTTCAGAACAGCAATTAGTCATTCAGTTACACAGAAGGGGCAATTCGGCCCATTGAGTTTGTGCGAACCTATATACACTAACCCGATATCCAATACATAGCCTGTAGCCTTGAATGCTGTGATGTTTAAAATGCTTATCCATGTGCAAGGTTTCCTGTCCCTACCACCTTCCCAGGCAATGCATTCTAGATTTCCACTACTCTGTAGTGAAAATGCTTTTCCTCAAATCCCCTCTAAACCTTTTGTCCCTCACCTTAGAGTTATGCCCTCTTGTATTGGCCCTGTAAATAAGAGCAATAGTTGCTTTCTGCCCACCATGCCCCTCATAAGCTTATACACCTCAATCAGGTCCCAACTCAGCCTTTGCTGCTCTATATAAAATAAGCCAAGTCTATCCAGTCTCCCTTTACAGCTCGAATGCTCCAACCCAGGCAACATCCTCTGCGCCCACTCCAGTGCAATCACATCCTTCCTATAGGGTGGTGACCAGAACTGCACACAATACTCCAGCTGTGGCCTAAGAAATATTTTGTGCAGCTCCACCTTAACCTCCCTGCCCTTAGATGTTATGGTATGACTGGTAAGGCAAGTGTCCTGTTGATACTTCTTAACCATCCTATTAATCTGCCTCCTTCAGGGATCTGAGGATAAGCATTCCAATGTCCCTCTGAGCTTCCTGGTGTCCTGCCATTCATTAAATCTAGAGACATAGTGAGAAAAGAGATGTCAGAGACTGGTACAGTAGAGAAGAGGAGTAAGTTAAACAGTCAAGGCAAGCAAGAGAATGGCAGAGAATAAGGTAGAACTGATAAATTAAACTGTATTTCTGTTAATGCAAGAAGCCAGACAGGTAGGGCGAATGAACTCAGGTCATGATTAGGAACATAGGACTGCGATGTCATAACTATTACAGAAACATGGCTGAGGGATGGACAGGGCTGGCAGCTTAATATTCCATGGTATGGATGCCATAGCAAGTACAAAAGGGGGAGCAAGAGAGGAGGGGGAGTGGCATTTTTGGAAAGGATAACATAATGGCTGTACTGAGAGAGGATATTTCTGGGAGAGTGTCCAGTGAAATTATTTGGATGGGACTGAGCAATAAGAAAGGAATGATCACCTTATTGGAATTGTACTATAGATACTCCCAGTCATCTGTGGGAAACTGAAAAGCAACTGTGACAGGAGATCTCAGATATCTGTAAAAATAACAGAGTTATAATGGAAAAGGATTTTAACTTTCTAAACATAGACTGAGACAGCCATAGTGTTAATGGCTTGGATGGAGAAGAACTTAAGTATGCATAAGAACATTTTCTTCTTCAATATGTGATGTATCTACAAGAGAAGGAATAAAATTTGGCCTTCTCTTGGGAAATAAGGCAGGGCAAGTGACTGAGGCATCAGTGGAGGAGCACTTTGGGACCAGTGATCATAATTCCATTTGTTTTGAAACAGTTATGGAAAAGGATAGACCAGATCTAACAGTTAAACTTGTAGCAAGGCCAATTTTGTGGTATTAGGCAGGAACTTTCAAAAGTTGATTGGGAACGGCTATTCACAGGTAAAGGGATGGTTGGAAACTGGGAGGCCTTTAAAAATGAGATAGCAAGGGTCCAGAGACAGTATGTTGCTGTTAGTGTGAAGGGGGGAAGCTGGTAGGTGTAGGGAATGCTGGATAACTAGAGAAATAAAGTCAAGAAAGAGGAAACATATGTCAGGTTTAGACAGCTGGGATCAAGTGAATCCCTAGTTGAGTATAAGGGCAGTAAGAGTATGTTTAGGAGGGAAATCAGGAGAGCAAAAAGGGACATGAGATAGCTTTGGTAGATAGGGTAAAGGAGAATCCAATGAGATTATGTAAGTACAGTAACAACAAAAGAGTAGCTAGGGAGAGAATAGGGCCTCTTAAAGATCAACAAGGCCGTCAATGTGTGGAATTACAGGAGATGGGTGAGATACTAAACAAGTATTTTGTGTCAGTATATACTGTAGAAAAGGATATGCAAGCTCAAGGATTCAGGGAAATAGATAGAGATATCTTAAAAAGTGTCCACATTACAGAAGCAGAGTGCTGGACATCTTAAAATGCATACATGTGGATAAATTCCCCCAAACCTGATCAGGTGTATCCCAGAACTCAGTGGAAAGCTAGGGAAGACAATACTGGCCCCCATGCTCAAATATTTGTATCATTGATAGGCATGGGTGAGGTACTGGAAGGCTGGAGGTTGGCTAATGTGGTGATATTATTTTAAAAAGGTGGTTTTTTTGGACCGGAGGCCTGTGACCAGTGGTATGCCTCAAGGATCAGCACCAAGTCTACTGCTTTTTGATATTTATATAAATGATGTGGATGTGAATGTAGGAGGTATGGTTAGTAAGTTTGCAGATGACACCAAAATTGGTAGTGTGGTGTACAGTGAAGAAGGTTACCTCAGGGTTCAATAGGTCCTTGCTCAGGTGGGTCAATGGGCCGAGGAATGGTAAATGGAGTTTAATTTAGATAAGTGTGAGGTGCTGCATTTTGGAAAGGCAAATCAGGGCAGGACTTATACATGTAATGGTAGGGCCCTGGGGAGTGTTGCTGAACAAAGAGAACTCGGGGTGCAGGTGCATAGTTCCTTGAAAGTGGAATTGAAGGTAGACAGGATAGTGAAGAACGCATTTGGTAAGTTTGCCTTTATTGGTCAGTACATTGAAGATAGGAGTTGGGATGTCATTTTGTAGTTATACAGGACATTGGTTAGGCCACTTTCAGAATACTGCATTCAAATCTGGTCTCCCTGCTATAGGAAATACGTTATTAAACTTGAAAGGGTTCAGAAAAGATTTATAAGGATGCTGCCAGGGTTGAAGGGTTTGAGCTAGAAGGAGATGTTGAATAGGCTGGGGCTTGTTTCCCTGGAGTGTCAGAGGCTGAGGGGTGAGCTTACAGAGGTTTGTAAAACCATAAGGGGCATGGATGGAATGAATAGCCAAGGTCTTTTCCCCAGGGTGGAGAAGTCCAAAACTAGAGGGCATAGGTTTAAGGTGAGAGGAGAAAGATTTAAAAGGGAACTGATGGGCAACCTTTTCATGCAGAGAATGGTGCGTGTATGGAATGAGCTGCTAGAGGAAGTGGGGGAGGTAGGTACAATTACAACATTTCAAGACCTCTGGATGGGTACATGAATAGGAAGAGTTTAGAGGGATATGGGATAAATGCAGATAAATGGGACTAGATTAATTTAGGACATCTGGTCAGCATGGATGAGTTGGACTAAAGGGTCTGTTTCCATGCTGTATGAATCTATTACTCTATTTGAATAAAATCTGCCTTTACCCCAATCCAAAACCCTTTATTGTAGACCACCTTTTCACTTTTCCATTAAAAAAAATTAAATTATCCTGTGTTGTGGTTGCTATCACTAAAATGCTCCTGACTGCCACCTTAGCCACCTCCCCAGAATTAAATCCAACACTACACCTGCCCCTTGATGGACCTTGACATGTTGAAATAAAAAGTTCTCCTGAATACATTCAAGAAATCTAACCCTCCAAAACTTTACACTATGGCTGTCCTAATTAATGTTGGGGAAGTTGAAATCCTCGAACATAATTACCCTCATGTTAATAAATGTCTCATTACAACGTCTACATATCTGCTCCTTCTATTGTCTGCTGACTGGGGGCATTAAGTACACTCCCAGCACTGTGACTACTCCCGATATTTCTAAGGTCTACTCATAATGCCTCTTTGAAGATCCTTCCGAGACATTTTGCTTCCATACTGTAGTAATTGACTCCTTAATGCAACACCACTTCATCTTTTACACTTTCCACTATCTCATCTGAAGATTGCATACCAGAATGTTAAGTTCTTAGTCATTACCCTCCCTCAACCATGTCTCTGTAATGGTAATGATATTACAATTCCACACATCAATCAACACCCTGGACTCATCTGCCTCACCTATAGTACTCATAGCAATAATGCAGAGGTTACCCAGCCTTGCATTATTCCCTTTAATTGCAATGTGGAAAAACTCTCTTGGTTCCTTTACTATGTTATATTATGTCCCAATTGTGCAAATGTTCTGTGTCACCTCTCCCTGCCCCCATCACTTACTGGAGGATGTATAGTAAGACTGGTTAAAAGGTGGTGTGGTATTTTAAGTAGTGTGCGAAAGGCTGGTGGGGAATAGGCTGGAAGTGTGCACTAGTGGAAACAGAATATGCTACTTTACCTTGTCAAAGTCGTTCTTAACTTTTCAACACTTCAATAAGGTCACTTCAAAATCATCTCTGCTCCAAGGAGAATAAACCTAATTTCTCTCATCTTTCCTTGTATCTAAATTCTCTCACTCTCAGTATCGGATTCGATAGTGCGGTGCTGGAAAAGCACAGCAGGTCAGGCAGCATCTGAAGAGCAGGAGAATCAATGTTTCGGGTATACGTCCTTCATCCTGATGAAGGGCTTATGCCTGAAATGTCAATTCTCCTGCTCCTCGGATGCTGCCTGACCTGCTGTGCGTTTCCAGCACCGCACCCTTCGACTAAAATTATGAGAGATCTTTAGACAGTAGATATGAAAGAACTATTTTACTTTGCATCAAAATTAGTAACCAAGGGACATAGATTCAAAGTAATTAGCAGAAGCGTTTGAGAGAAGCTGAGGAGAATATTTTTCATAAGAGAATGAGTGAGTGATGGGGTTGGAACTCATTGCTTGACAGAGCCAAAAATGATTGTTCTATTTTTTAAAAAAAATTCTTGGATATGCCAGAGATTACAAGACCACAACCTAGGAGCCTGGGAGCAGGAACACGCGAGCTTTTTTTTTGGATTAGTACTCTCAGAATAGACTGTATAGTTTTGTGTTTCTATGTTTTCTAAGAAATTGCCATTTCAAAATGGAGACATTTACTTGAAGTGTAATCAGTTCTGCCCGTGTTTCTTCAATGCAAATTGGCTATAACCCAATTGAAGAATTTAGGTCATTATTTGTAGAACACCGAACTTTCCTTACCAAATTGGCTATAATGTGATTCCAGTCCCATTGGTTTACATGGTGCAGCTATAACAGGATTTCCTTATAATGCAAGATCGCATGGGAACGGAACTGTCATGTTATATCAGAACAGACTGTAGTAATTTAAGGAGCCCTTTTAATTTAATCTAATTCAGGGACGTGGTGGGGTTGATTGGTGTGGGTGTCCGTGACTACCTGGTCAGGTCCATGCTCCCCAACAAACCACCCTCCCTTCCTGGCATCCTCCCCTGCCACCACAGGAATTTCAAAACCTGCGCCCACACCTCCTCCCTCACCACCATTCAAGGCCCTAAAGGAGCCTTCCACATCCATCAAAGTTTCACCTGCACATCCACCAATGTCATTTATTGTATCCGTTGCTCCCGATGCGGTCTCCTCTACACTGGAGAGACTGGAAGCCTCCTCGCAGAGCACTTTAGGGAACACCTCCAGGACACCCGTCCAACCTTCCAGCTCAGCACCATCCTCATGACCTGTCCTACCTGCCAATCTCCCTTCCCACCTATCCGCTTCACCCTCCCCTCTGACCTATCACCTCCATCCCCACCCCCATTCACCTATTACACACTTAGCTACCTTCTCCCCAGCCCCACCACCACCATTTATCTCTCCACCCTGGAGGCTTCCTGCCTCTATTTCCGAAGAAGGGCTTTTGTCCGAAACATCGAGTTTCCTGCTCCTCGGATGCTGATGACCTGCTGTGCTATTCCAGCACCACTCTGATCTAAACTTTCACTTACTCTGTAGTGTGATTGGGCACCAGAGACACCAGTTCAATCGTTAACAAACTGAAGAGTGAAGATTTCATGAGAAAGATCAACGCAGACAATGGAGGACCAGCCACCATAAATCTATCATCCCACGAGAATCTGACACCTCAGTCTCTGACACTGACTTCCATTATTTCCTGATTTCTTGTCTGACATCCAGGTCTGGTGGAGCAGAAATTTCCTTCAGCTAAATAATTATGTCAAGTTAAATTCAAATATTTTTCTTGTCTATCTCGGGACTTGATACCATCTTTCACTATGTGCCCAACATCCAACCCTCCAATAGACCCCTTTCCCCTGCTATACAGCAGCAACCCTCCAAGTAAAGCCAACACTGCCCAACCCGTGCAGCCTTTCAATGGGTTAAAAATATCTTAACACTGTCAAACAGAAGGATAGAATGTTCCATGGTTGTGGTTTTCTGATGTTTCCTGGTAAAAAGAATTGGGGAGGCCAAACTTCAATAATCCAATTCTACTAAATCGATTGTGCAGAATTGCACAGAAATTCATCAACTGATGTATGTTGCTGCTGATGCTCCACCTGAGTCTTCTCTGATTACACTTCATCTAAATACCCCACATCATAGAATCCCTACAGTGTAGAAGCTGGCCATTCAACCCATCAAGTCCACCTATCCTACCCAGACCCAGGCCCCCTACCCTACCCCTGTAACCCTGCATTTCCCACGGCTGCACATTCCTGGACACTATGTTGCAATTTAGCATGGCCGACCCACCTCACCTGCTCATCTTTGGACGTGGGAGAAAAGCAGAACACGCAGAGGAAACCCACGCAGACATGGGCAGGATGTGCAAACCCACTTAAATAGTTGCCCAAGGCTGGAATCAAACCCAGGTCCCTGGTGCAGTGAGGAGGCAGTGCTAACCACTGAGCCACGATGCCGTCCTTTTGTATTCCTTCTATTCTTTCTTTCTATTCCTTTCTCTGGTGCAAGTTTTCTCACTTCCTGCAGTGGATTCCTTTTCTGCTCCTGTACCATTATCGCAGCACACCCGTAAATATCTCCCTTTCTATCTCTCACCTACATACATCCCTTCTGTGACATCCTGCTTTTACATAACATCAGATTGTACAAGTTCACTGACAACACCCAGTTCTACCTCACCACTACCCCTTTTGTTCTCTCTGCTGTCTCTAATTTTCCTGATTTCTTATTTGACATCCAGTTCTGGGGAGCAGAAATTTCCTTCACCTAAATAATTATGTCGAGTGAAAATAATTTATTTTTCTGTCTTCTCTCTTGTTGTAATCTTTGTTTCTTTCTCTTAATTTTATTTTCTGTATCTGATTTAACATCTATCCATTTTAATTTACCCTTTTTTTTCCTTCTATCACTGCTTTTGTCCTGATCATTCTATCTGAATGGTTAAGGTGATACACAGTTACATGTCTCTCGGATTTCAGAAGACCACATTCAATGAATGAACCATTTTTTAAAATTCCAAAGACCTCTAGCAGCTCTGGACATTCCCCCAAAAGGATTAAAACACTCATGTGTTTTGGACACTCCAGCAAAAAATGGAACAGGATGAAGGCATCAATATGCACCCCTCCTTCCCAGTCTATAAAAGTAGTAGGGGATGGTTTCAGGACCATGTCTTCTGGAATCAGTGTTCATAGAATCCCTACAGTGTAGTGGCAGGCCATTTGGCCCATCGAGTCCACACCAACCCTCCAAAAAGCATCCCACTCACACCCAAAGCCCTACCTTATTCCTGTATTTCCCATGGCCAATCTGTCCAACTTGCACACCTTTGGACTGTGGGAGGAAACCAGAGCACTTGGAGGAAACCCACGCAGACACGGGGAGAATGAGCAAACTGCACACAGACAGTAGCCTAAGGGTGGAATCAAACCTGAGTCCCTGGTGCTGTGAATCAGCAGTGCTAATCACTGAGCCACTGCACCACCCATTAGAAGGGTTAAAATGCTATTTTGGTCAGAAATCCTCTCCATGATTACAAACATTCAGACTGAATGTTGTGAACAAACCAGGGAAAGGAATGGTGTCAGTGTCTCATTGTTTAATATTTAGTTGAGAAGCCACTCTTTGGGAAAGGTAGGATAACCCATTGACAAGTTTGGAAAGATAAAGTATACTTTGGGAGAGGTAAAGTTATCTCTTTACTTACCAAAGAACAGTGCTTTGGTCTGACTGTTGATATAAACCTACCATTAAAAGATTTGTGCTGCATGTCTGATTTCCCAAATTATCATTAGCACAGTGGGGTGCCTATCAGTTCATACTTTGATTGACAGTTTCAAGTGCTTGAAAAAGTTTTTGAAGTGCAGACTACGAACGTAAATACTTGTTTTTTTTAAGTGATTAAGTCATTGAAGGATGATAAACATAGTGAATGTGTTTTAATCAATGAGTGTTATTTTAAAATAATGAAGTAATCAATAAACAATCAGAGCTTTATCTTATTTCATCTCACCATGGATCCTAGGTTTGCCCATGTTGGATATTGTCTGAGTTGGCATGGATGGTGTAAGAATTTGGGTGGGTTGAAAAGGAAGAATTAGTTGGCATCGGAGGCTATAAAGAAACAATTCATCCCCTATTTCAAGTCAACTGCTGTTGAAGCCGACCTTATTACCTTTGCGACTTCCAGACATGTCTATTTAAATGCAATCCTGATCAGCAATCTTCCACATTTCAAAAACTTAAGCTTAACAAAACTCTGCTGCTGCATCCTAACTCACACCAAATCAGAGGAATTGGTGGAGGCTGGTGCAATTACAACATTTAAAAGACATCTGGATGGGTATATGAACAGGAAGGGTTTAGAGGCATCTGGGCTAAATGCTGACAAATGAGACTAGGTTAATTTAGGATTTTTAAGTACATGAAAGGCAATGTTTGGAGGGATATGAGCCAGGAGCAGGCAAGTGAACGAGTTCAGTTTGAGATTAGTTTGGCATGGACTGTTGGACCTAAGGATTTGGTTCCATGCTGTATAACTCTATGACTCTATGACTCGATGGTCGGCATAGACAAGTTGCTCCATAGGACGTGTTGTCGTATTGTACATCGCTAGGACTTTACCTCCTGTTTGCCCATCACGCTACCTGGCTCAGTTCAAATTTAGAATTTTCATCTTTGTTTTCAAATCTCCCCTGGAGCTCACTCCTCCCTATCTCTGTAATATTCTCCAATGCTACAATTCTCTGAGCTAACTATGTTCTTGTGTTGTGGCCTCTTGAACACTGTCAATTAGAATCGCTCCATGATTGCTAGCTGTGTTTATTATTACTGAGGGGGTAAACTCTGAAATATATCTCGAAACATCTCCACATTTTTACCTCTTTCTTTCTTGGATGCACATTTAAAATATACATTTTTGAAGAAATCTTTTGATCCTCTTGCTCTTAACACTATTTTTTAATGCAGTTTGATGATGCATTTTATTGATAGCATTCTGGTGAAGAACCTTGTGTGTTATAGTACATTAAACATGCCTTACAACTACATGCTGTTGTTTAAGTGCACTTATAATATTTGCCTCAACCATTCTATGCAGTAGCAAGTTCCTCTTTCTAAGTACTCTCTGGCCAAATAAGCTACCTTCCAACTGATCCACTGAGAAGATACTGGCTACCTTATGCGCTTGCACGAAGAGATAAGCTGATAAAACACGCTTTTGGTCACACCATTTACCTAATGGAATGTTGAAAGAAGAAGACGAATTGAGGTAACTCTTTCCATCCTACAGAGTACACAGTGCTTGAGAATGGGACACAGAGAATGAGTTTTGCTGTCAGGCCTTTAAAATGGAACTTCAGTAAACCATTTTGATAATCTAAAAACATTTTTTCCCTGATTTCAAACAGATATGCAATTCCATTGTATCAGACATTTTTGTAAACATAAAATGCTCCTTCAAAAAGTTATCACCATCAAAGATAACTTGCAAACCAGCAGGATTGTGTCAAATAATTTTTGGATCAGTCTTTTTTCTCAGTTGTATCACCCAGCCAGACTAATATTTAAAAAGTGGTAACTCCAGTCATCAATAAAGAAACTAAAATGAGAGCAGTCAAGATTTTTTATCGTGGAATCTACTCAAGAGCACTATTGAATTGTGACAGAGAGTGTATTGCACTTTATAGACATGTTTTACTTTAAAATGGCTGAGAAGCACCAAAGCAGCAGAAAATGAGATAGACTTTAGAAATTCTTTGTTGAATTTTAAAATATGGTTTTCAAAAGTAGCAAGTATGGTGTTCAAAAAGTCATTTTCACCGTGAATAGTTTGGGTCCGGAATCAACTGTCAGGCAATGTGATGGCAGGTGGTACAACTGAGGCATTGAAGAGGCAGTGGATGATCATTTGAATAGAAACAATAAAGGTAAGGGGAAAAGGCAGGACAATGGCATTAACTTGTGATGCTCATTTGGAGAGATGGCTATCACATGATGGGCCAAATGGCCTCCTTCTGTGCATTAACACTTACATGATTTTATGGTGTGGTTTTAGTGAATGCCCATATTACTTCTTAAAACATAATTGTGATAATAAAGTTCTTAATTATCTGCCCAGTGATTCAATTAATTTCTATGTCTGCGTTTTCTTCCTGCAATAATTCATTTTTATGGAAATATTAAATGGCAGAGAGGATAAAACAGGAAATATTTACACACCATCCTAACATAATATATAATACGATAAATCCAGTTTTGTTAATTTACAATGAGGTTTATTGACATATGCAGTGTGGAATATTGGGATACCCAGTTCACTTAATTTGTATGGACGATCCCAAGAGTCATAGTTTTTACAGCACGGAAAATGGCCCATCAGCCCATCGCGTCAATACCAATTAGCAAGTGTCTATCCATTCTAATCCCATTTTCCAGCACTTGGTCCATTGTGTTGCTATCTCAAGTGCTCATCTAAAACGTTCTTAAATGCTTTGAGGGTTCTCCTGCCTTTTAGGCACTGAATTCTGGTTGTGCACATTTTTCCTCAAATTCCCTCTAAATCTCCTGCTCCTTGCCTTAAAACCATGCCCTCTTGGTTACTAATCCCACTACTAAGGGGAACATTTTCTCCCTCTCTATCCTGTCCATGCCCCTCATAACTTTGTACACCTCAGTCAAGCCACCTTTATAAACCTGCCTTCTTATTACAAATGAGATTTCAGACATTTATTGCATTAAATAATTCTCTCTGCATTTCTCGTAGTTTGATTTTCATTCACTGCTAAATCTGATTTCACCTGCTGATATAGTATGGCTACATTTAAGTATGTTGGTCACAGAAATTTTGTTGTTAAAGTTCCATCCATTATTAACTAAATCTCCGTGTATTTTCCGTGACCCTTTTGTCTCTGTTACTACATGAGTGGGTGACCCCTATCTTCCAATGAGTGTCTGACAAAGATCAGTTATGCTGAGAGAAGTGCTTCATTTTATTTTTCACGCGTGTGGCAAGGGAAAACAGTCTGTGCTTATTGCTTGGGATTCCTTTCCTAAGTACACATTGACAATTCTACAAGGAGCCTGAGCTGACTTCATCCTGTTCTTGTCAGGGCAGGTTGTGTGTGTGGTATGTAAGTGCAGCTTATCTGGTGGTCCCAGTGTATGTATGAATTGAATGGTATCCATCAGGGCTCCACAGCAGCTCCAATGCTTGAACGATAGCTAACAATAGGAGTTAAAAGAAAGACAGAAAATTGGTTGCTGGTATTAAGTCGAAGTTTAAACATTTGGGATGCGCTTTAAGTCATCTTTGTTCTGTGGTCAGGTCAGACAGGGAGTTCTACGACAATTCGAATTGAATGGCTAATTGAAAGATAATAGAACTGGAGATGTTAAAATAACTATTTTGTAGTCTAATCGATTCATTTGGTACAATGTTGGGCTGTTTCACTTTCAAGACTTTTAGACAGTCAACAGGAAAACAAAACAGTCCAGAAGTTAACACTCATCACTCACATGATAATATGAGCATAATCTGCCAGATTATAGTCTTTTTAAAACAATCTAAAACACTTTGGAGTATTTAAATCACAATAAACTAAGTAGTTGTCGTCATTTAGTATTAATTTTAGAAAATTTGGTTTACAATTCACTTGATGTTCCTGTCAATTTTTGTAAGCTCCATTATAAACCTAATATGATATTTGTCAAGTTTTTAGGTGCATATCATTTTGTAAAATGGTTTACGATTCACTGATGTTCCCATAGTTACTTGACATATTATTATGTCCAATGTCAAAATTGTAACTAAAAAACATTGAAACTTTTGAACGAAAGAGAAACACACCTGGAAAGCTCTGTGTGAGTCAATCATGGTTTAAGAAACTAAACAATGTTTTCATCTGACTTTTCAGAACATATTTTGATTATATATTTAAGGGGATCTAGAGTCACATTTGCACAACATTAATCCAATATGCAAACAGGTAAATAAACTACACTGGACATAGTTTAATTTGAAAAAAGGTATGTCTGTGATGTGCTCAAACAGAAAGTTGTAAAATAGAAAACAGTATGTAAATAGTGAACTTACTTTTCATTGTCCCATATATTATTGTAAAAGTGTTGGGTATGTTTTCCTCTCTAGCACCAGGTGTGTCCTTGAGAAGGCTGAAGTACTCACAATTCTTCTTCCCTGGTTCATGTCTACTCAAAACTCCAAACCAGACCTTCTCCCTGGCTAAATTTTGCACCTGAAAACCTAGCCGCAAAAGTGAATGTAGCCAATGACCTGATATGTGACCAAGGACAAGTGCTGGGCATGCACCTTGGCATCCATGAGTAACATCCAGGCATGAAAAGGAGCCTGGAATAAGCTGTGTTGCATCAATGATTCCATTAGTCCCACTAAACACAGGCCTACTCCATACACCAGTCCAGTTGCATCCTATGGCTTAGAAATTTAGAAATTTTGGCATGCATAATAAGATTAGAAATATGTTTTAATATTCTCCTCCCCTTTCTACCTCTGCACTTTACAGGGGACGTTTAATTGAGGGCAGAATTATTTGACATGATTAATTCCGAAAGTAGGAACTGTGGAAGTAGAAACAGAGGTAAGCACTTGACTGATCAAAGCTGCTCGATTGTTCAACTGGTTATGACTAATAATTGAATTTTTTTGCTATTTCCATGTCTCCAATATCTTTTGAAAGTCCTACTGCAACTTTTGCAATGTTTCTAACAACATGAGAGAAGGGTTAAAGCAACAATTGCCATCAGTCAAATTGTAGCAGTTTGCAAATACATTTCGTTCTCAGTTGCACTTAATTTTAATAAGTGCTATTCATTAAAAAAAAAAGTTAATTTTAAATCAAAATGATTAACTGTGGGCTCTGAAACTTGATGGGTCAGTTGGCCTTTTCTCAGTGCAAATTTTAAAGAAGTATCTTAAAGTATGCAATTAAATGACATAAATTAGCTATAACTTGACTAAAGCAAGGATTCTATTTCATTTCTCAAAATAATGAATCCATTTACCTGCTAAGAAAGTTAGTTATAATTTGAGATCCCACTGTATTGCTACTGCATCTAAATAGTTGTTGGAGACAATAAGAGCCCATAGTGTAGGGGGTATTGATTTCAATGACAGTGGATAACAGTGAATAGAGTAAGCAAAGATATGTCATTTTCTGGCTGATAAGATGTAATGAGTGGTGTGCCACAGGGATCAGTGCTAGGACCCTAAGATTTGACAATTTATTTGATTGATTTGAATGATGGGACCCACGGTATGGTAGCTAAATTTGCTAATGACACAAAGTAGGTCAGAAATTAAGTTGCGATGACGACATAAGGAGTCAAAGGGATAATGATAGGTTACGTAAGTGGTCAAAGACCGAGCAACTAGAGTATGATGTGGGAAAAATGTGAAATTGTCTTGTTTGGCAGGAAGAATAAAAGAGAAAACATATTATCCAAATGGTGAGGCTTAGAGATGCCTGAAATGTAGAGATTTCTAGATATACTAGTGTGTGAAGCACAGAAGGTTAGTGTCAAGCAAATCATAGAAGTGGAACGATCATTGGAGAAAAGAACACCACATAGAACATTCTGGAAACAATTTCAATTCCAAAGATTTTTAAAAAAATAGGATTTAATTAATCTTGTGTTTGATAGTTAATGAAATGTTAAAGGAGATTAAATAATGTTACTCTGTCAAAAAAATTAACATTCCAGATTTTAGCCATCACATAATAGATTATATTGTTCATCTGAATGAATGGAATGTAAACAATCCTTAAATATATATCAGTGCAAATAAACAGTTAGCATTGTATCTTGCATCTGTGCTAATAGTCTGTCTGGAAATACTCAAGAGGTGAAATTACGATATGGTATTAAACTGTTCATATGTAATTCCTTTGGTGAATATTTTAACATGCATATCAGCCTCTTTATCACCAAACTTACTTCTTAACATAAAGGCATTGTCCAGGTTTAAATTACACTTAGATGTAATTTCATTCAATTGCAAATTCCAACATTTATCACCACAGAACAATATACTGCACATTCATGTCAATGTGCAGTAAATGGTAATTTAACAATGTTTGGGAGTAGGATGGATCTGATTATACAAGCTACATACAAAAACAGAAATTGCTGGAAAAACTCTGTGGATCTGACAGCATCTATGAAGAGAAATCAGCGTTAATGTTTCAGGTTCAATGACCCTTCCTCAGTTCTTCCAGTTGTTATACAACCTACATATTTTGATTAATAGTGTGCTTAAGTGGCTCTTGAACCAGGGCTGGTGCTGTATTTATGTAACTGCAGGTTATACCTCTCGTGTGGGTTCAACTCAGGTACAGACTATATTGGGTCTGCTATCTTTCAACTCAGGGAGAAGGGCCACAAATGTATAGTTTCTTTCCCAGCAGTTCAAGTCTCGACATTTAGGAAGTGCAGGTGGTGTCTTCTTTGATCAACATTCACATAGTCAGATAAATGTAACAGAAGTTTAGTATGGTGCAACAAACTTGTGATTGATGTCCCCAGATTGGAAGAAAAATCTTCAGGGCATTTTGAAAAGCAAAATGCAAATATATAATTTGAGGAAATGGGATTTAATATTGAAAAATGAAGACTATTGCGATCATTCATGCTGAATTATCAAACATAATTATACAAGGAAGAATAATTAATTAAATAAAGCCAAGAAAGGAAAGGCTTGAACATGCAGTGTTCTGCAATAACTGCTACATTCCTCAGTTGACTGTTCACTGATGCAGAAAAGAGGTGGCCAATGTTAATTTGTTGATGTTCACAATGTCATCAGCTTCCGGGTATTATAGAAGCACCAGTTTGAGAGGCCCAGAACAGGTGAGTTTCTCAAAGTACAAGGAGAAGATCTCTTTTCAGGAAAAGGGATGCTTACAGTGAATTGTTGAGATAGAGCCTATTGCATTTTTAAGAAGAGAGTGAAGATACAAAGCTGTGGGGAAAATGTAGTAGGACACAAGGATTCGTTTAGATTTCTCGAGCAAAGAAACAGCACAGATGTGGTCTGCAAAATAGCCTTTGTCTGTGCTGCAAACTTCCAATGCCGCACAAGGGTCTCCAATCATTAATGAGTTTCCCTAAACATTCCCTCAGCGTACAGCTTCAAAATAACTTAATCATGTATATCGTTGAGGAGCTGTTATTGCTCACTCACATTGATGCCATTCACAAAATCAGATGTTCAAACCTTAAGGTGTGGATTTCTTGATTCAGGGTGATTTTGGGTTCCACCTTCTACTTAAGGGAATTTATATTCGCCAGGATTTGGTGTTGGCGAGACTGTTAGGTCTGAAGTTTGATAAGACTCCGGGGCCTGATGGTCAGCATCCCAGGGTACTGAAGGAGGTGGCTCAAGAAATCGTGGATGCGTTGGTGATTATTTTCCAGAAATCCATAGATTCGGGGTCGGTTTCTGAGGATTGGAGGGTGGCTAATGTTATACCACTTTTTAAGAAAGGTGGGCGAGAGAAAGCAGGAAATTATAGACCAGTTAGTCGGACCTCAGTGGTGGGAAAGCTGCTGGAATCTATTAAAAAGGATGAAATTACGGCACATCTGGATAGTAGTAACAGGATAGGACAGAGTCAGCATGGATTTATGAAGGGGAAATCATTCTTGACTAATCTTCTTGAATTTTTTGAGGATGTAACTCTGAAGATGGACGAGGGAGATCCAGTGGATGTAGTGTACCTGGACTTTCAGAAAGCTTTTGATAAAGTCCCACACAGGAGGTTAGTGAGTAAAATTAAGGCGCATGGTATTGGGGGCAAAGCACTAGATTGGATTAAAAATTGGTTGGCTGACAGGAAACAAAGAGTAGTGATAAACGGCTCCATTTCGGAATGGCAGGCAGTGACCAGTGGGGTACCACAGGGATCCGTGCTGGGACCGCAGCTTTGTACAATATATGTTAATGATATAGAAGATAGTATCAGCAATAACATTAGCAAATTTGCTGATGATACAAAGCTGGGTGGCAGGGTGAAATGTGATGAGGATGTTAGGAGATTACAGGGTGACCTGGACAAGTTAGGTGAGTGGTCAGATGCATGGCAGATGCAGTTTAATGTGGATAAATGTATGGTTATCACTTTGGT
>NC_057711.1:136623826-136703959 GCF_004010195.1 Chiloscyllium plagiosum | reverse complement strand
GGCCCTGGTGAGACCATACCTGGAGTACTGTGTGCAGTTCTGGTCTCCAAATTTGAGGAAATACATTCTGGCTATTGAGGGAGTGCAGGGTAGGTTCACGAGGTCAATTCCTGGAATGGCAGGACTACCTTACGCTGAAAGACTGGAGCGACTGGGCTTGTATACCCTTGAGTTTCGAAGACTGAGAGGGGATCTGATTGAGACATATAAGATTATGAAAGGATTGGACACTCTGGCAGCAGGAAACATGTTTCTGCTGATGGGTGAGTGCCGAACCAGGGGACACAGCTTAAACATATGCGGTAGACCATTTAGGACAGAGATGAGGAGAAACTTCTTCACCCAGAGAGTGGTGGCTGTGTGGAATGCTCTGCCCCAGAGGGCAGTGGAGGTCCAGTCTTTGGAATCATTTAAGAAAGAGTTGGATAGAGCTCTCAAAGATAGTGGAATCAAGGGTTATGGAGATAAGGCAGGAACAGGATACTGATTAGGAATGATCAGCCATGATCATGTTGAATGGCGGTGCAGGCTCGAAGGGCTGAATGGCCTACTCCTGCACCTATTGTCTATTGTCTATTGTCTATTGGTCAATTAAGTTGGCAGCCACAGATAGCTAAAACAGGCAGTCAGGCATCTGTAAGTAATTTTAAGACAGTTTATTTTGTCTATGATACAATAGCTAAACATAAAACCTGTGATAATTGCCAGCAGTTCTGTTATCAGAGGACAATAGATGGTTGGTAGTGTGGTGATCTCAGTTGTCTGTGATCACAGCATTTTGCTCTTGAGCCAGAGTGTTAGGGAACTCTTCCCCAACTTTCTATCTGAAGGAGGTGGCTGTTTGATTAGATTCCCTACAGTATGGAAACAGGCTATTTGGCCCAACAAGTCCATACCGACCCTACAAAGAGTAACCTACCCAGACCCATTCCCCTACCCTGACCAATACACCTAACACTATGGGCATTTTAGCATGACCAATCCACCTAACCTGCACATCTTTGAACTGTGAGAGGAAACTGGAGCACCCGGAGGAAAGCCACACAGACACAGGGAGAATGTGCAAGCTCCACACAGACAGCTGCCCAAAACTGGAATCAATCCTGGTTCCCTGGCACTGTGAATCAGCAGTGCAAACCACTGAGCCACCGTGCTACCCAAATGGTGTGGACTGTCCCAAGGTGTGATCGGCCCCATTTCTGAGCATTATACTTTGGCCTGGTTCTTTCCAATTTTCCGATGACTAGATAGTTGTTATCCCAGCATTGATGGGCATTGCATATGGAGTCCATGCGGAAGGCCTATTGTAGTAGACTCCAGAGAAATCACCTGGGAAATTGAGGGTTCAGCTGAATAATTCCTATAAGGTCATAAACCTCAAAACCTTCCATGTGTATCAGAGATCTCAGAGGTTTCAGACAAAGGTAAGCAAATAGTTACTCAGGACAATTTGGATTATTACATATATGTTTTGATTCCTGAATAACAATGCAATGAGCCCATACTTACCTCACACACTCCCAACTAAACCTTCCCCAAACCCTTTGCAACACCCAACTGCCCAGAAACTGGCCATTCCATTTTGGACCCATTTCGGACCCAATGCCCTTTCCCTGCCCCAGATCTGACCCTGATTTCCTGGATCTGGATCCAACTACGTCATCAGCTGACTCCCTTTCACCCTCCCTTCAGACCCACCCCCACTTTGCCCACAGTCTTCCCAAACCTCCTTCTAACAAAGAATTTGAGCCCCTTCTAAGACTTTGGACCCAACATCTCCTTCTCTTGCTCCAAACCCAAACATTCTTTACCACTACCACCCCCTGCCATAGGCACCTACCCATCTTCATACACAAACTTGACACAAACTCACTTCCCTCCTCAACACCTTCACATCACTCCACCCACTCCCATCCCTATTTGCCCCTGAGAAGGTGTTGGTGAGCTGCCTTCTTGAACCGTTGCCATCCATGTGCTGTAGGTTGACCCATAATGCCCTCAGGGAGAGAATTCCAGGATTTTGACCCAGCAGCAATGAAGAATCAGCGATATATTTGCAACTCAGGATGGTGAGTGGTTTGAAGGGGAATTTGCAGGTGGTGGCATTCCTAAGTATCTGCTGGCCTTGTCCTTCTCAATGAAGGTGGTCATGGGTTTGGAAGGTGCTGTCTATGGATCTTTGGTGAATTTGCATCCAGAACTACACCCCCTCTGCAACCTCCCAGACCTGCTCCTACTTCCACTGCCTCCAGATCTGTTATTCCGCCAACCCCAACCGTATACTCAACCTCTCGCTGCCTCATGTGACACAATTTCTCCCACCAACCTTGAACTATCATAAACACTTCATTGCTTACTTGGCTCTTTTGCCACCTTGCATCCTGGATTCCTAACCCTTGTCCGCTTTGCATTCCAGCCATCTTGCACCCTAACACTTGGCAAATTATGCCCTTTCCCACTTGACATTATACCAACTTGGTTGACCTAACTGACTTTCTACCTACTTGGCACACCACCCAGAATCCTCCTGGAACCTGAACCTCACTCTTAAAAAAACATACTTGGCATTTGGCATCAGCTGTCAAAGTGTGACTGTGGATGTTCACACACTAGAATATGACGGTTGACTGCTGTGGAAAGAGGGTGAGGTTTGCCTTGCTCCAACAGTTTTTCATGAAGAGAGAGCTGTCAGAATGGAGGCACAGCTCTCTGTTTCTGGAGGGGCCCTGATTGGAGTCTCCTGTCTGAAAAGCAGAGCCCTCTCCTTTAGCAAAAATAAGGGGCACAGCAGCCATCCACATGTGATTCTTGCTCCTTGGAAAATCAACCTGTTGTTTCCAGTGGCTTGTTTTTGGCTGTTTGTCAACTACTTGTTTGAACCTTTGTAACTGATGATTATTGGACAGGAGCCCAAGATGTTGGGATGGTAATACTTCAGTGTCCATCAGTAAGGTTGAGATCAGCTTTTTCATGCAATTCATGCCATGGGTCATTCCCTAGCTCTTCCCAAATCTTGCAGAATCCCAGAAGACTCCAAGATACCAAGTCACTAATGTAGTAGAGTCTGCTTGACCTCAATACAGAAAGCGTAACATCTTTTTGATTTTATCTTGTCTTGAGTGTCTGACTGTGTAGAATTTGTTATGCATTTCCAGACAGAAAAACCAATGGCTGTACCAGATAATTTCATTGGAGTCCTATAATATCCTTAAAAGTATTGACCTGGATTTTCCAATAGTCAAATAATTGTTTCTGCAACATAGACGGGAGTTGTACATGAAGATCCTGTGGAATTCCTATAGTAGGAAACTCCGAGGGAACTTTTTGAGAAAGTAAAGATTTCACTGGTCAACTCTCATTTGCCTGGGACCCTCTAAAAGTGCCCACTTAAATCTGAAACCTGGCATTTCTGTTCCCCTTCCTTATTGAACTACAGCAGAATTTCAGCATCAATTGTTATTCTTCTGGGTACATGTGAAATTTTATTCAATCTTATTAAAATCCAATTCAGATCTAAGTTTTAAAAATAAAAGCATCCCTGTTAAGTCTTGGCTCTTCTGCATTTACATGAGCAGTTGCACGTCAAGACCTACCAGACCCGTGAGCAGAGATATCATCAGTCTGTTCAAGTAAATACATTTCAGAAAAATGTGCTTTCCATAGAGGTGCTTTGCATCTCAGCCATAAACTGTTTCACTTCTTGAAATCAAACAAAAGCCAGGCAAAGCACAATCTGCTTGGATAAGTGTGATCTGCAAACATTAGACTGAATTCCATTCACAGTGAATGCACAACTAAACTTTGATTCACACCACCTCATTTTCTGCAAAGTGCATGTTTATTTTTATTTTTTCTATTTTTATTATTATTTTGTCCTTGTTTATTAATTTTGGCTTGATAATACCCTTACGATAAGTCCTGTTTCATCCATCATGACATAATTTTTATCTCTACTTGCGGAGTCCTTTTGTAAAGTGCAAAGTAAAACCTTTTATTTTGCCACAAAGGAAGTGCAGTAATGACTGAGCCCACATGAGAACGATATCTAAATGACTTGGCTGGCAGTCTTTCATTTTCCCAAGCTTTAGATTGTCCAGCATTTGGCAATTCTTAGAGCGACCTCTGAGGAAACCAAGAACAATTATTTCTAAGTTTGAATCATAACTGTAAATGGTTTAATACCTTGATTTCTTATATTGTCCACCTGAATTACATGGAGAGTGCTCAGTAAAGATTTATTGAGATGTTACCAGGAATGGAGGGTCTGAGATGTAAAAACAGGCTGGAAAGACTGGAACGTAGAGGTTGAGGGGTGACCTTATGGAAGCCTATAAAATCGTGAGAAGCACAGATAAGATGAATGACAAATGTCTTTCCCCTAGGTTGGGAGAGTTCAAAACTAGGGACCTATTTTTAAGGTGGGAGGCAAAAGATTTAAAAAGGATATTTGTTTGTCATTTATATAAATGATTTGGATGAGAATACAGGCAGCATGGTCATTAAGTTTGCATAGTGCACAGTGAAGAAGGTTATCTAAGAATACAAAGAGGTAATACAGAATCATGAAAACAATGAGGTCTTGATCAATTGAGTCAAAGGGCTGAAGAGTGAACTTCAGATGAAGATGAAGTATAATTTGGATAAATCTGAGGTATTGCATTTTGATAAAAAACAAGCAAGACCAGTACTTATACAATTAAAAGTAAGGCCTTGGGTACATTTTTTTTTTCAAATAAATAAATTAAGTTTATCGCTTTCCCATCTCCCCTCAAGTTTCTGAGTCACAGATGACAGGGAAGGGTTGAAAGTCTAATGTCTGGCAATGAATGTTTCTGGAACCTTGATAGATCTCTCATTTCCCAGATGCTATTTGCTCAGGAAATCCTCCAGTGTTGAAGTTGCTGTTGAAGTTTATTTCCCTTCAAAGATCTTTAGTTTCCTCAGATCACGTAAGGGAAGTTCGTTCGCTATCTAAATGAATGAATCTTCTTTTTCTGAATCTTTAATAAATACCCACATATGATAACTCCCATTCTTGCTTGTCTTCTTTTGGATATGATGAAGCAGAATTTTACTGAAATTCAGATGAGACAATTTGAATTGAATTGAATTGAATTTATTATCACGTGTACCAAGACGCAGTGAAAAGCTTTGTCTTGCGAGCAGTACAGGCAGATCACAGAGTTAAGTAGCATAGATAAGTAAATAATAGGTAAACAGCAGCAAAAACAAAAACACAGGTACAGGTAAATGTTAAGAGTTTGTGAGTCCATTCAGTATTCTAACAACAGTAGGGTAGAAACTGTTTCGAAACCGACTGGTATGCGTGTTCAGGCTTCTGTACCTTCTCCCCGATGGTAGAGATTGTAGAAAAACATTGCCAGGGTGGGATGGATCTTTGTGAATGCTGCCGGCCTTTCCTTGACAGTGGGCCTGGTAGACGGATTCTATAGATGGGAGGTTGGTCTTTGTGGTTATCCGGGCCGAGTTCACCACTCTGTGTAACTGTCTCCGATCTTGAATGGTACAGTTGCCATATCAGGTAGTGATAGAATGCTCTCGACGGTGCACCTATAAAAGTTGGCAAGGGTATTCGCCATCATGCCAAATTTCCTCAGTTGCCTGTGGAAGAAGAGACGTTGTTGGGCCTTTGTAACCATGTGTCCACATGAAGAGTCTAAGAAAGCTTGTTGTGGATGAGCGCTCCCAAGAGATTGACACTCTCCACTCGTTCCTCTTCTGTGCTGTTAATGTGTAGGGAGGCAGGAGTAACATCCTGCCAAAAGACAATAATGAGTTCCTTGGTTATGCCGACATTGAGAGCGAGGTTGTTCTCAATGCATCATTTTTCCAGGTCTTCCACCTCTCGCCTGTAGTCTGTTTCATCGCCATGTGATATTCGACCGACTATGCTGGTGTCATCACTGAACTTGTAAATGGCATTAGTCTGGTATTTGGCGACGCAGTCATGGGTATACAGTAGTACAGGAGGCAGCTGAGTACACACCCCCGGGGGGCTTCAGTGTTGCGGGTTAGTGAGGATGAAATTTTGCATTCCATGAGGTTCTCCGCAAACCCTTGTGAATTTTGATACGTCGTTCTGCAAAGCTTGCCGAATGAATTATGCACTCTGTTTGTCCTGTCCTCCCTCTCACCAGAGGAGAAATGCTTTCCACAACTAGGACCTCCTTGCATTCCCGGTGCAGGCACCATTTCAAAATACAGTCGTGCTCCAGGCCGAACCCTGTCAGCCTGGAACTGTCCCTCATGGCTTCCTCATGTGAACATTTTCCCAGAGATGGCAGCAGGGGCGATTTAGCAACCTGATTTGCCAGCTGGAATGCTTGTAGATCAGCTGGTCCACAGGAGGGTGTTGGAATCTGCGCCACCAAACTCTGCCACTCTGCTCTAATGAAGTGGGGGCATGTACAGTACTAACACAAGATGGTCTATGGCCTACGTGTCTTCCCAAAAATTGGCACCACTAGCAGAAGGAGAGATCCTTGCTCGAGCTGGTGAGGACTTGGACCTATCCTGTGGTGATGCCCATGTCCTGGAAACCAAGTATGAAGCATAGTTTATTGCTGTGTTGCTCTCCCAGCACTGTCACAGGGAATGTACTCTTAATGCCCCAAACCTCTGCCCTTTCTGTTGTGACTGAATGTCTCTTTTGTCTTCTGCAGGCCCTAGTGCAATTTGCACCGTCACTGCCAAGTGGGCAATCCTGCAAGAGTTCTCCTCCTCTAACGTTAAGTAATAGACCACAGATCTCTCAGAGGATGCACCATAAAAGCTGCCTCCTGGACCTCTCACCAGCTGAGATACTGTCGCCTGTACTACAGTTGGGCGCATGTGTTAGTGAGCACGTCTCTGTCATGTCTCTGCGGTGGGTTGAGAAAGAAATGCCCCAGCTCGAGCTGGGCACTAGGCACCACTTCACCCGCAGGCAGAAGAGAACCCCATAAACCATGCCGTCAATATTTAACAACTTCTTACAAATAAACCAGCAGAAAGAACAATAGGTTTGTCAGAGGTGCTCAGAGATTCCACCAATACTGCATGCTTCTGACTTCTGACTGCCATTATGAGCAGGTTGCCGTGGAGAGCTAGGTCCAGCAGTTGCAGTTTCTGCCAGATATATGCACAGACCTGCAGTCTATCTCTCTAACCATTGGTGCTCAACACCACAGGCAAAAGAGGGATAAGGGACCTTAACCTCGCTTCAGCTGCCCCATCCCCACAACAAGGTGGTGCTGAGACACATCCAGCCTGAGGAGGAACCACAAACAGAATCCTCACAGTCTCCTTTAGGGACAGACCAGAGGTTCTTCCACCTCCACCCTGCCTGCCACCCTGTTGGCCCATGACAGCTCAAGCCACAGAGAATGATCCTGCCTCTGGGCAGGACACGCTGAACATCTCTAAGCCCTTGACACAAAAATACCTCTGGGTTTGCCTGATGAAAATCAACTGGCTCCATGGTAGGGAAGGCTCTCTTCACCCCAGCTGCAGACTCTGGGATTGCACCGTGATGTTGTGAGGGGAGGGAGAGGGAGGGAAGAAGGGGATCTTCTAAGGGGTTATAAGTGGCACAGATGGCACTTCGTTGTAAATACATAATTACATTTCCAAATAAATACTCACCTCAACATCAGCTGTGTCCGTTAAGCCATTTTAGCTGCCACTACCAGACTTTAAGGACCAAGTCATCTTTTGGTATACATGATGTTCTATGGTCAATGATATGAAGTGAGCATCTCCTGTACCATGTGCAGGCATTGGGAACTTGGTAGGTGATAGCTACAGATATTATTAAATTGGAGAGGGTTCAGAAAATATTTACCAGGATGATGCTGGGAATGGAGGGTTTGAGTTATAAAAATATATTGGACAGGCTGGGACTTTTTTTTCAGTCGAGTTTAAGAGGCTGAGGGGTGACCTTGTAGAGGTTTATAAAATCATGAGGATCACAGATAAAGTGAATAACGAAGGTCTTTTCCCTCACTTAAGGGAGTTCAAAACGAGGGGCATATTTTTATGGTGAGAGGAGAAAGATTCAAAAAGGACATGAGGAGTACTTTTTTATACAGAGTGTGGTTAGTGTGTGAAATGAACTGCCAGAGAAAGTGATGGATGCATGTACAGTTTAAAAGACATTTGGTTAAGTACATGAATAAGAAAGGTTTGGAGGGGTGTGGTGCCAAATGCAGTCAGTGGGCCTAGTTTGCTTTGGGAAAATGGTTGGTGTGGATGAATTTCAATGCGGTATGACTCTATGACTCCATAAGTAGGATGAATCTTTCCAGGCTGCAATATATTTATGCTTCATTGCCATTAGTGGGGTTGATGTGTAATGTTGTATGATGTGGTCATATGTTTTTGGAGTAAGGATTTATTCTTTATGCAACTGGTTAATGCCTAAAGTTCACATATAGCATTTGCAGTAACAGATATTCTTCACCTGTATTATGTGAGTGTCTAATTAATACTCCTACCCTTTGAAGGGCTTCACATCACAAAAAGATGGAGCTTCCTTCCCCAGTGAATGAAACACTTACTCCACACAGCCGAGCAAATATCATCATCTTCGATGCACTCTTGCTTTTTGGATGACAATGGAAGGAGACAGTGGTTGTTCTTCACAGAGTGAGTCTCAGATATAGCGTTTCAGTCGAGGTGGCACTCCGAGTCTTCATATTCCCTATGTACAAACAAGATTCAAAAAGGACTTTGATCTTCCCCACATACCCAGCAAATTTGTTGTTTAATCATTTATCTCTCCAATTTACCCTCTGAGGTCCAGGCATATTGCGTCAGCATACCACATGTGGCAGTCCCTTTCCAATGTCTTACCACACCATAAGGCTGACAGAGAGAGAGAGAGAGAGAGATGTCTGGTGGTTTAACCTGAGGATCACCACACCTGAGGCAAAGGGAGAGGTTGAGAGGATCCTTGATGGTAACCTCAGCAGATGCAGGAATTGAACCCACACTGTTGGCATAACTCTGTGTTGTAAACCATCCAGTCAACTGAGGCAACCAATCTAGATATGGTCATGTAGTGCACTGGGCACCCAACATGGAAGCCAATGTGGTGTTGAGATTGAATAATTCCCTTCTGCCTTACCCCTTTCTCACACAAGCTCTATTGTCTCCTGCCATATCCCTTTATATTTAGAGTTGCTAGTTCGGTCAAGGGCTACTTTTTAAAAAAACATTTAAAATAATGATTTCCTCTGCAAATGAACAAAATGTTTTTAAAAACTGACAAGTGAATTAAAAGAATATATTAACATCGATTCTAAAAATTAATCACTGAAGCTTAGGCTGAAGGAAGCAGCAGTTACAATTTTTTTTAAATTTAAATCCTAATTAAAAACTTTGTCATGGAACAAAATTGCTAGTTACAAATCTGCGTAGATTGATGACAAATGTTAAAATTATAACAGGGAAGCATGTTTATTCCTTAGCTAATATTGAGCCCATCAGATGTAAACTTGCCTTTTTGATTTAGCAGAAAAATGGTTCCGAATTAGACTGTAATATTCTATGACTATAAATAAACCATGAGACTTTTGACAAAATTTGTAATTATGTTCCTACTTCTGTTTTGTGTCATTTTATGTAGCTTTTTTTTTCTAGAATGAGATGTTGTGCTTCTGTTAAAATATTAGATGAAAGAATAATTAAAATTTGTGTATTTAAATAATTACAGCAATAATTTAATCATAAATATGTTACAAATCTCAGCTACTCCAAAGTAATTATTGCTGAATTTTAGTCAATATTTTGTTTTTGAGGCTTTGCTGCCATTTATAATGCAACTGAGGTTCATATGTAATTGCATCAGAGCTGCAGTGTTGAAATTAATTGCCTGGCAGCTACTTATTAACACATAAGTAATGAAGCTTCAAAACATATAGTTTAACATCATGCATTGGTGAAACTTAATGTGGTTGATATCACAGTCCAGATGTTCACAAACACTTCAGGGTGTATGTAAATTAATGCAAGATTTGAATTGCTGTTTGGTCCATTCCTCCATATTGGCATTATTCTTTGCGCCACTATTTGACTGATGATTTGGACCTTTTTACCCAAAGATTATGTCATAAAGTAATGCATAGATATAGGGCCAAACATCAGCCATTGACACCCGATAAAGAAATGTGTTTGGTAATGTCATTGGATTCAACGTCCAGAGACCCAAGCAAATGTTAGGGACATGGGTTCAATTCCAATTGTGGAAGATGGTGAAATTTGAATTAAAAACAAGCCTAATGGGACCATGCTGTGTTCTTCCTATAAAGGGAGTGCAGCAAAGGTTTACCAAACTGATTCCTGGAACAGCTGGACTAATACATGAGGAGAGATTGAGTTAGTTAGGATTGTGGAGTTTAGAAGAATGACAAGGGATGTCTTAGAAACCTACAAAATTCTAATAGGACTGGGCAGATTAGATGTAGGAAGAATGGTCCTGATGGTGGGGGAGTCTAGAACCAGTGGTCATCATTTAAAATAAAAGGGTAAACCTTTTAGGATTGAGATGAGGAGAAGTTGCTTAACTCAGAGAGTGTCTGAGCCTATGGAATTCACTACCGCAAAGAGTGGTTGAGGCCAAAGCATTCCGTTTTCAAGAATGAGATCGATGTTGCTGTTGTGACTAAAGGGATCAAGGGATATGCAAGGAGGTCAGGATTGGGATATTGAGCTCGATGATCAGTAATGATCACATTGAATGGCAGAACAAGCCCAAGGGGCCAAATGGCCTACTCCTGGTCTTACCTTCTGTGGTTCTATATCTGTGTTTCATGAGACCATTGTCGAGCGTCATAAAATCCCAACCAGATCGCTAAGGTCTTATAGGAAAGGAAAATCTGCCATCCTTACCTTGTCTGGCCTACATGTGACTTCAGACCCACAGCAATGCCATTGACTCTTCGCGGCCTTGTGAAGTGGCCAAGAGAACCGATCAGTTCAAAGGCAAATGAAGATGATGCCAGCCTTGTCAGCAATGCTCAAAACCCATACAAGGAGAAATAAAAACTCTCTGTCCCGATGATTACATGTGCTGAGAACACCATCTAAACATGACAAGGCAAGATCAGCTTGTAGCCCAAAGGTATAGCTGGTGTCTGATGGGCAGAAGTTCAGTAAATCTCACTGAAGGGTAATGACTGCATGAGTAGTCTCTTTGCAGCAAAAGTTATATTATAGCCACAAGATTAAGACTGTTAAAGTGATCATCAACTGATATATTTTAAAAATCAAACACCAGTTTAGTTTGAAATATTAAGGGAGCAAAATATTTTGTACTTGATCGATTTTTTTAAAAAAGAACATCAATGGAATCATCTTTACTTTTCAGCTCTCCTGTTCTATTCTTCTTGCTAACTGATCATTTGCCATTGAAGGTTAGTTTGACAATTAGTAACAAAATAATATTGGTCATTTTCTCCCTAATCTTGAATCTTTCATTATCCCTTCTTGCTTTAAAATCTTTCTGTTTTGGGATCTTTCTAGACCACATCCCTTCACTCTTAATTAAGCTCTTTTTTCTATCCTTCTCGGTGACAATTGACTTTTCTCTCTGCACTCCTGTAATGCAATCTGAGATGTCTTTCTGAATGTTAATGCTGTACCAACACCTTGTCATTGTGTTTTACATGTAAGGATTCATTGTAAAAGTCTGTACAGCTGGTGGAAAACTACATGCACTGGCAGTGCATGTTGTGTACTGAAGTGCACACTCGCTGCAACTTTCTTTGCTGTGGAATGAATGGCCATAAAACAATAGGTTACATTTTTCAGAACGTGCTGTAAATAAGCAGGGATTCCCACTAGCAGATGACCCCTCCTCCCCTATGAATTATTAAATGTTGAGAATATAGCAAAGCCTGGTAAATTACAAACTACCCACTTAAGCTGTGAAAACCTCTGATCAAGTACTTGAGAACGTGACTGTACAAGTAGTGGTGCCTACAGACATGTCCCCAGTTCCCTGCTGTTGCATTAGTGATGACAGATTAATAGGGTTTTTTTGGCACCTATGAATCCTATATTAATCTTTGCTCCTAATGACTGTTGAGATTCTTAGGCCCAAACTGAGCTGCATTGCAATCATTTTCTTAGGACCAGAAGGACAGCACAGCAACAGATCAGCTGAGGGTAGAATAGCTTATTCTATCAGTAATATTAATTTCCAGATATAATGAACATAGTTACCAGTCTAGAGAACCAGAAAAAAAGTGATATGAAGCTCATCACAATCCTTACTGAAGTTCCATACAAAACCTTGATGCAAACATATGAGAAACAAAATGGAAATCATTGTTCATATATTATCATTTGTATTTCCCTAGATTTAAATCTGTAGGAATAAAAAAAGTTGTTGTTCTCATGCAAACAGAGTTGTGTAAGGGCAGATTTATTTAAAACTATTGATAAAGCGAACAAGAAGAAACTATTTCCAGTGGCAGAAATGTCAGTATCCCAATGACACAGAGCTATAATAATTGGCAGAGGAACCAAGAAATATGGAGAAAATGTTTTAAATCATCAAGCTGTTGGATACTCCTAAGTCTAATACAGCACAGGTGGACACTTCATGTTTTTTACATGGCCAGTCCTGGTGCCAAGCATAAAATAAATTGATGTGATGAACATGTATCCTGATTTTTGACATATTAAAGAAAATGTCTTGAAAACCGTGATGTCAAACTATCAGAGATTGATGGTGAATGACAAAAGGCACACTGGGGAGAATCATTTTTATGTAGTGAGTGTGCAAAATCCGATCATCTGTGACTAACATTGTAATATAATTCTTAATCATGGATTAGAACATTAATTAACACATTCACTGGGTTGCATTAGACATCTGAAAAATGTAGTAATATAGCCAAAGTTCCATATAATAGGGCAAGCCATTACATTGCAAAATTAAAATACTCTTTTTCCCTGTATTGTCTGACCACTTACCACTTACAATAAGAGGGTTGCAAAGATTAAACCTGTTAATATGGTGAATATGGACTGTAAAAGAATCTGTTTGCTGCAGTGCTGCACAACAAACTTATGGCGAAAGTCAGGTATTTTGAAATAAAAAGGACAGTTACAATATGAATACAAAATTAGCTAGAAACAGAGCTTAATGGTTATAGAATGCATTTTCAGACTGAAGAAAGGTTTGTAGTCGAATCTCCCTGGGTATGGTTTTTGGACCCTTGCTTTGACTAAACAAGGTTGATGTACAGAGCAGATTTCACAATCTGCAGATGTTATGGAAGTTAGTAATATTGTGAACTGTGGGGAGAATGGGATAGAGCTTCAAAAGGATAGAGACAATTTGATAGAATGGATGTACAAGTGGCTGATGAAATTTCATGCAGAGTAGTGTGTGATGATTGGTACCAGGATATATATGTGTACAAAATAATCGAAGATATCATGAAGGTGCAAAGCATGGTTAGTAAAGCACACTGTATCCTAGGCTTTATTAATAGGAGCATAGAGCACAAGAACAAGGAAGTTAAGTTAAACTTCCAAAAATGCTCACTGGTTCAAACTCACCTGGAGTACAGCATCCATCCTGGACAACACAGTCTATATAAAAAGTAAAGATGTTAGAGAGATTGCAGAAAAGACTCATAAGAATTGTTTCACATAAACATTGAAGAGGTTGGGGCTACTTTTCTGGAGTTGGAGAAAAAAAGGTGGGAAGAGCTTTGTTGGAGATATTCCGAATTGTGGGGGTCTGGCCAGAGTATTTCAGAAAAAAAAAGTGGACAAATCAAGATCCAAGAAGCACAGTGTTAAGGTAATTGGCAAAAGCCACACTGGAGATGTGAGGTGGATCCTTTTCATGTCGCGCGTGGTAAAAATCTGGAACAGGTTGTCACAGTATGATGGAGCTGAGTCTAAACAAAGCAATCAGAAGTGTATTTGGTTGTGATCTGAAAAAGAAGAATGTGCAGAGTTACATGGAGAAAGCAGTAAAATGGGATTACATGCACTGCTCATTTGTACAGCCAGTGGAGACATAAATCGACAATGTCATAAATAGAAGATAAGGGGTTGTAAGATTCCCTCTGAACTTATTGGCTTACACTGCCTCAAAGTCCAGTAACACATTGATTTTATAACTCATGTTCTTGCTTCCAAATCCCTCAATGCTTCCACCTTATAAGGTAATTTCCTCCAGTCCTCCAAGATCTCCCCTATAGTTCTGGTGTCTTGTGCATCCCTGTTTCACAGCATGCCACCATTGCTAACTGCACCTTCAGCTGCCTTGGCCCAATTCTCTCGAATTTTCTCTCTAGACTTCTCTTCCTCTCCACTTCTCTTTCCTCCTTCAAGATATCCCTTTAAGATAATTCTTGATAATGTATACTTAAATCTCCTTATGTGGCTCACTGCTGAATATTGATGAAATTGCTACTGTTATCATTAAAGATGGTGTAACAATGGAAGCAATTGTTGTTTCACCTTGTTCCAGATGTTCTCAAAATGCTCCACAAAATTTAACATCATATCTATTCAACTTCATAAAGATTTTAAAATTTATCAGAGGTGATGAACTAACTGTTGCATTAAAGTCAAATTTGCCATTATCCCATCAGAGTCGATTGTATGCTGCTGGAAAAGCACAGCAGGGCAGGCAGCATCTGAGGAGCAGGAGAATTGATATTTTGCGCATAAGCCCTTCATCAAGAATGAGGATGAAGGGCTCATTCCTGATGAAGGGCTTATGCCCGGAATGTCAATTCTCCTGCCTGACCTGCTGTGCTTTTCAGCACGACAGTCTCGACTCTGATCTCTAGTATCTACAGTCCTCACTTTCTCCTATGATCCCATCAGACCATAGAGAGTCTCTCTCATGAGTGAGAAAGAGTCGGGCAGAGACAGAGAGAGAGAGAGAGGGAGAGAGAAAACTGGTGGTGGTATAACCTGAAGCTCACCACACCTCTGGTGAGGGGGGTGGTTGTGAATGATGGACCGGCATGGTTACTTCAGTTGCTATGAGGATTGAACCCACGCTATTGCAAACCAGCCATTCAGTCAACAAATAGCATGTATGGCCAGCAATCTATCAATCTATGGCACTGAATTTGCAGAGAGTTTTTATTTACACAGAGTGATTATGGACTAGGGAATTGTTCAGCCGAGCTACCTCATGGACAGGTCCTGCAACTAGAGTGTTCCAGTTGATATGGCAACATTGAAAGGGAAATGTTGTCATAACAATTTACAACAGTAAAAGTGAACTGAAAAGCATGATTCCAAAATCACATCAGGGAGTAGGAATTGTGGGCAGAAAGTGCATCCAGGTCAAGTTTAGTAAAAATCTATAGTTGTCAAAATTTGAGCTTTAGAGAAATGTTCAATATCTGAATGATTCCATGAAAGCTTTAGAATAGATTAGCGCTTGATAGGAGTTATTCTTTGATGTTCTGTTCTGATTAACTGGGGTCTCCACTAGAAATACGTAGTCAGAAAATGACTGCTAAAAATTAATTAAGTAGTGCATGCTGAATAACCGAATCACTGTAAAGCAAGCTGAATCCAATGGGAATTTAAGAATCTTCTACCAATTAAAGGGCCAGAAAGTACAAATATTATATATTCCACAGCTGACAGCAAGAACTTGTCATTACTCTTAGACTCAAAGTAACAATTTGGCAGCTTATAAAATATGAAAGGAGATGTAGGTGCAATATCTTTGCCTAATTTTTGATCAATTTCTTGAATGATTTTTCTGGGCTGAATTTTATAGGGGCTTGAGTGATGTGGGCAACAGTGAGATTTATTGCAGAATTGCATGAGACGTTTGGTGAGGCCAGACGCAGATCACAATGGTAGACACCAGCTTGTCCGTGATGACAGACAGATGATTGCAAGATTGGCAGAGTGGAGTCACCATAGCAAAACAGCACTCCTGCTGTCACTGGGCATGAGAGCCATTGTGTTCCACATACCTGTCTGCTACTCCTGTTCCTCCCTGCTTATGTGGATGAATCTCTGATTGCTGACACCACAGGGTCCTCTCCTCCTGTGGCTGAGCTCCCCAACCTTCTAAGGGCTAAGTTCCCACGGTGGGTATCAGTATTTTTGCTGGGGGTGAAGAGTACATGCAGAAGGTATCCTTCCCAGTGCTTCCTCTGATGCCTCAATAGTTTCATTCTTAAAGATTAAAGCGATGGGTTCTGACAGAGCAGACCATTTCTTTGCTGAGATCCTGAACATCTGGCACCTGCAAGACACAAGGGCAAGAAGGGATAGTGGTCAGTGGGGAGACATGGTGGGCAATGAAAGAGACTGACAACAAGGTTACTGTGAGAGTTGTGACTGAATGGAGAATGATGCTTACTCAGTTGGAGGGACATGGATGCAACAGCATCTCCACAGAATAATCCCCTTCTTCTCCTAAAAGAGACAGCATTCTCTCCTCATAGTTGATGGGGAGCCTAATATTGCCACTCTGCAACCCATCCAGACCATTCCTGTCCTATTGTAGACTGTAAACTCCAGAATAAGAGGGATTGAGGGAGGTTAAATGTGGGTGGCATAGCTATTAGTGTTGTTACAGGCGCTGAAAAAATAGTAAGGAGCACGAGGCAAGCAAGTAGACAATGCAGAGGCCTGCTAAGAGGCCTGCTAAGCAGGCCTAAGATAGTGGTGTGGAAGGTTGCTGGGCAATGAGAACGAGTGGAGGAAGATGTTGCAGGAAATAGTGAGAGTGGCAGAGCATGGACCTTGGCGAAAAGAGAACAGTCTGGTACTTTGTTGAGGTAGAACTTTGTTGGCGGAGCAGAGAACATTATTGACCTTCATCCCCAACTGGACTGTGGAGATTAGACTGACCTGGGTGATGATTCAAGACCAGGTTGTCAGGGTTTGGTTTTGGGACCTCTTCTGCAGGTCCCTCAGGAAGAGGATTACCTGTTGTGTACCGACCTGTTGTCTTTTCTTGACAATAACAATCTATTCTTAAATAATTCAACTTAGTTCATTGATTGAAGTGTCAGCTGCATTTCTCTATCTTAACAAGTTTCCTTCAATTTATTCCTATCAAAACTTTGGCTTCCTACAAGTGTTTTATCGTATAATTACATTGAATTCAAAGTAATTTTCTGCAGTTGCAGGAAATTTGAGATCAAATCTGAAAAGACCATTGCATCTGGCAACAGCTGTAGAGAGAGAAACTGAGTTAACATTTTGGAGTCAGAGTCACAGAGAACTGCAACACAGAAAAGGGCCCTTCAGCCCATTATGTCCATACGAGTCAAAAGCAACCATCTAACATTTTTGATTTAGTGGACAGCGAAGAGGGTTACCTCAGATTACAACAGGATCTTGACCAGATGGGCCAATGGGCTGAGAAGTGGCAGATGGAGTTTAATTCAGATAAATGCGAGGTGCTGCATTTTGGGAAAGCAAATCTTAGCAGGACTTATACACTCAATGATAAGGTCCTTGGGAGTGTTGCTGAACAAAGTGCAGGTTCATAGCTCCTTGAAAGTAGAGTCGTAGGTAGATAGGAGAGTGAAGAAGGCATATTGTATGCTTTCCTTTATTGGTCAGAGTATTGAGTACAGGAGTTGGGAGGTCATGCTGCAGCTGTACAGGACATTGGTTAGGCCACTGTTGGAATATTGCATGTAATTCTGGTCTCCTTCCTATCAGAAAGATGTTGTGAAACTTGAAAAGGTTCAGAAAAGATTTACAAGGATGTTGCCAGCTTTGGAGGATTTGAGCTATAGAGAGAGGCTGAACAGGCTGGGCTGTTTTCCCTGGAGGGTCGGAGGCTGAGGGGTGACCTTATAGAGGTTTACAAAATTATGAGAGGCATGGATAGGATAAATAGACAAAGTCTTTTCCCTGGGGTCAGGGAGTCCAGAACTAGAGGACATAGGTTTAGGGTAAGAGGGGAAAGATACAAAAGAGACCTAAGGGGCAACATTTTCACACAGAGGGTGGTACGTGTATGGAATGTGCTGCCAGAGGATCTGGTGGAGGCTGGTACAATTGCAGCATTTAAGAGCCATTTGGATGGATATATGAATTGTAAGGATTTGGAGGGATATGGGCCGGGTGCTGGCTGGTGGGACTAGATTGTGTTGGGATATCTAGTCGGCATGGACAGGTTGGACCGAAGAGTCTGTTTCCATGCTGTACATCTCCATGACTCTATGACTCTATAATTAGGTCAATGACTCTTCATCAAAATTTCCTGAATCCTGTCTTGTTATGATTTAAGTTGACTTTATATGAATCCTAATATCCTCATTGAATGATTAACTTTATTTCTTAAAGTAGCTTTGTATTTTTGGTTTGGTTTTGTGCCCTTATGCAGAGCCTGTAGTCTTCCTCTTAGTATTTGCTCCCTGATTGTCAGAGGTATCTTTCATACTGGGAGAAAGTGAGGATTGCAGATGCTGGAAATCAGAGTCAAAATGGGTGGTGTTGGAAAAGCATTGATGAATAGCTTGAATAAGTTTAGGATCAAGAATTGACTTGATATAGTTAAGGGTGGAATTTAAATTAAATTAATTTTTAAAAGGTGGAGTTGAAAACTATTATCAGTAATACTAACAAAATATTATCACTGTTGTGAAATCCTATTTACTTCACTCGTGTCCTTCAGAGAAGAAAATCTACTGTTGTAACCTGGTCTGGCCTATATGTAAATCTGAGCAACTCTCAAGGTCAATTAGAGATAGGAATCAGATGCTGGTCTTGCCAGAGATGCCCACATCCTGTTAATGAATAAAGAAAATAATTTATAGGGACCCGCACCGAGCTTTCTGCTAGGGACAGTATGCATAATGAAAGACAGGCAATGCAAATGCATCTTTAAATCAAAGATGTTGGCACTACAATTTGATACTACTTTCACTTAAATTACAAGGACTGTGGAGATATTGCAGAAAAATGAAGTACAGGATTAGCCATGATCTAGTTGAATGAAAAGCAAACATAAGGTCCTGAATGGCCTACTCCTGCTCCTATTTACAATGCTCCTACATTGCTATGTTCTATCAGTAGCCAGATGACTCTTATTTTATGGAGGGCCTTAAAAAAACCCAGCCATCCACTCTTTTTCAACTGGCCTCATTATCCATCTGATGGAATGTCAGCATAATATTGGGGTGAACTGAGCTTTGAACACATTTAATTAACAAGTACTGGGTATGGGAGTTGGGATGTCATGTTGTGACTGGACAGGAAATTGGTTAGGCCACTTTTGCAATACTGCATTGAATTCTGGTCTCCCTGTATAGGAAAGATGTTGTTAAACTTGAAAGGGTTCAGAAAAGATTTACAAGGATGTTGTAAACTGGAGGCTTTATAAAATCACTTGGGGAATCGATAAGTGAACAGCCAAGATCATTTCTCCAGGAAAAGGGAATCCAAAATTAGATGACATAGGTTTAAGGTGAGAGGGGAAAGATTTAAGATGGACCTGTTAGGTAACTTTTTCATGCAGAGGGTGGTGCATGTATGGAATGAGCTGCCAGAGGAAGTGGTGAAGGCTGGTACAATTCCAATATTTAAAAGGAATCTGGATAGGTACATAAATAAGAAGGGCTTAGAGTGTTATGTGCCTAATGTGGATAAATGGGAATAGATTAATTTAGGATATCTGATTGGTATGGACAAGTTGGACCAAATGGTCTAGTTCTGTGCTGTACAATTCTATGACTCTAATTGACATTTAATTGTTTTATTTCCATATGGTGGTCAAGCAACTGACTGAGCATGGGAAGTTGGCAGGCTGAGTACATGAACTATTTTACATGCCCCCAGTAATACCATGGCAGAGACATGTCTTATCTAGGCTATAGCCCTGGTCTGGCCTGAATGTATATTCACATCTGAAACATTTTCCACTTTGCTATTCTTGTCAGGACCTAATAATCATAAAGTGTAGGAGCAAATAATTTTCACATATTTAGCTGACTCCATGAATTAAAGTAAAAGTGGCTAAACTGTACACTGGTGGGTTGCCTGGTAACTTGAGCATTTGACACAAAGTTACATTCAGTACTTTCCTGTTGAAATTTTCACATAAACTGTAGTGAGCAAATAGATTATCATTGCATCTAATCTATTAACTGCAAAATGTGTAAACAATCTATTAAGACAAAAATGTACTACTGCTGCAGATATTACTATAGAAAGAAAATTCTATCATTGCTACTCTGCGATAGGTGAAAGGAGAGAAAGCATTAGTCTAATTTCCCTGACTCTTTTTTTTGGTAAATGCCCGGTTATTATATCATGGCTTTGTTGTTTATAACTCCTATGGTCTAGCTGAGCTCCAGGGTGTGATAATTGCATGTTTCATCTGGAAGACAGCATTAATAATTAAAATTGTGAATGGGTTAGTGAGCCTGGGTTCATTAAGGAGTAACTCATGCATGTGAGGATTATTCCATTATAAAGATTTTCTTTTTATCATGTGATCCAAATAGCCCTAAGAATTGAACAGCAAGAGTTTTACCAACTGACGAGGAAGGAAATCTATAGAACATGTGGGAACCTGCACCTTTTATTGTTAATGATACTCTACCTGCTGGTTAAACAAATACAGCTTAGTAAACAGAATGAGGACTGCACTACTGATAAATCAAGACATTCATTTAATCCTTCCAGTTTGGTAATATATATGTAAGTCCACTTACTTGATTCATAAAGCAAATAAAGCAACCCATAGTTAAGCAGATGCATTAAAAGGCAATCATGATCTAAAGGGATATTGTTCAGGTACTGACCACTATTATTAAAGGTGCCCAAATAAAAGGTCTGAGTATAACTAGCTAGCGACTGTAACTCTAACAGTCAGAAAATGTATGTTGTTTACTACATGGTAGTAAAACTGGTTGTTGGCTGAATTAAAAGATTTAAACGTTGCGTCAATCTGAATTTGAATACGTTTGGTACTAAATCCAGTCACCCAGTAGCTGCAGAGTTATTTTTTTGTTTATGCATTTTTTGTTAATATGCAAGTAATTCAAACCCCACTGCCCCCCCCCCCCCCCCCCCCACAGACAGACACATACACACTCTTAAAGGTAACGATACAATATAGTATCCTCTTATGGTCCATAGGCCTGTGTAAAAATGCTTCGGCTATAGGATTGAACCCTGCACCCTAAGCTGTCAACGAGCAATGGAAACCGTCTGGACCTCGCTGTGATATATTGATTGTCATATATTCGGCCCATCATGCCTATGTTGCCTCTTTCAAGTTTGATCCCTGAAGAAAGATGTTATTTTGTAGACTTATAAAATATGCGGGTTTCCAATGTGACTACGGTCTTTCTTTTTTTTAAAAAAAGAACGCTGCTAATTATCACAAATTACAAGTAACGCAGTTTTAAATTGTAGTATTGTTTGGATAATTTAGTCATAGACGTTGGTGCGTGCGAGTGAACTGCTAAACAGCCGAGCAAAGATTAAGGTTACAGATTGACCTTTCCTGTCTTTTTTTAAATATTGGATCAGGTTCCACTCTAATATAAAATGTAATTGACAGTAGGTTCTGCAGTTAGATCATTTTCGTTTGAACAAGTGGTTATATTTAATTATAGTATTCTATTGAGTGAAAAGTTTTGCTTCTGAATCAGCTCGATTACAGAAAGAGCCGACTAATTATTCCATCTATGAATGTACCTGGAATTGTTTGGAAGTAACAGGAGCGGGAACGCTGTAGAAATTGTATACACGTAGGATATGAATGTAAAGAGGAAATGTGCAAGAAAATACAATCAACTCATCTGGAAGGTGTTGGAAAGGATACTTCTATGGTAGTGATCGTACGTAGGCGTAGTAGACTCATTTATGTCTCTTTGTTTCAGGCGTGTTTCTGATCTTGAGAATTAAACACACAATTTTAAATTGGATGATAAACTTCCCGCCTCTCTGCTTGAACTAGTTTTTTAAAAATTTCTAACGCAGTATTAACTCCTGGCCTTTTAAATTTGGATACAAAAAGTTCGCAAAAACGAAAAGGAAACAAACTCTGGGTGTTCTTATATTGTAAGAACATCAATTAAACCCAGTGTAATCAACGGAATAAACAGTTTCATGAATTAACAATACAAGTACCTGTTATCGGTTAACAATCCAAACCAAGTGTGTTAAAGGCGATGATTATAAGGAGGTATAATAAACATTTTCCCCCAACAAATATGAAAATGAACCCCGCTCGGAGTGGGATTTCGTCAACAGGAAGATTACAGCGTCCTGTTTGCAATTTATTTTCCATCTCTCCAAAGCTTCAAAAATGTCAATATCGAAGCCTTTGTTTTAGATTAAATAAGAGACGCCCCAAATCGGAACAAAAATAGAAATCGCTGGAAAAGCTCAGTAGGTCTGACAGATGCCCAATTAAAGTGATTTGACCTTTTAAAAATCCAAAGGTCTGGAGTATGTATTAATTTGGAAGCAGCCATCTCTAAACTAAGGTTTTAGTAGTGTCCTTTTTAACACGAAATCTGATAAGACAGGTGTATGTCTGTAGAGAGTGGTTGAGTTATTCCAAGTAATTTCGAGACAGTGACTCCGATATAACTTAATTGAATTACGTTTTACATTAAAACGTCTTTCTTGTTGAAAATAACCGGTTTGTACGAGATAGCGGACAATTTTATGGAAATAAAAAAAGTGTATAAGCATCTGTAGAAGCTAAAATGAAAGGCAGAAGCTAAAAAAATCTTCATTAAACAACTTAAGGAGAAGCGCTCGGGTTATTATGTGGTACACTCACGGCTAATTTTCGCCTTTTGAAATTATTTACAGCGTGATTAAGTGGACCTCACGGTTAAAATATGTAACGTGACACCTTGAGTCACCATTCATACAGCGAACGGGCGACGATTGTAAAATGTTCGCCAGTATCAAATCTTAACGATTATCAGCTGTTAAAACGTTCTATCAACATGTCCAGGATTAGATTTCTAAATGTGCTCTACGGGTTAAAATCGGCCGCAGTTAGCAAAAATTCACATGTTTCTAACTTTCTAGTATAAAGGCAGATGCGAAAGATGTTTATTTTACAATGGGCGTATATTTGAGATAATTCTGTAAATGACTTTCCAAAACTGCATTAAGATTTTTTTTCATGGACACGACTTTATTCAATAAAAATTTGGCAGCGAAAAGTGGAAACCTATTATAATTTTATTCTAATGAAAAATTAAACAAAAATAAAACAAAAAAACCGCGGATGCCGAAAAGCTAATTTTATTCTGTCTTTTTTCTAAAAAAAAACTAGCACAAAAAAAGGACTGTCTACAAAACGAGTCATTTGTAGGTGTATTTATTCAAACCAGTTAATCTGGCAGATGTACAAACGGTTTCGGCCGGAATTTAACGTGTTTTTGGTGAGGAAAGTAAAATGAAAACGCCTCGTGAAACATCAAAAGGAACAGAATACAGTATTGAGGAATTTCGATAACCCTTTCCACTCTTGTTCAGAAACAGCCTAAGTTAGAACATAACACTGACATAGGTTAGCTTCGAAGAGTGAAATCTGTTCATGGCTTGCTGACTATTTCAAATGCCTGTTTCTCCAAATTGAGTTACAGATATTTTCCCTGCTCGGTGAGATTGTGACACAGCTTTGGAGTAGGTGGGACTTGAAGCCGGGCCCCCTATCTCAGAGGGAGGGACAGAGTGCTACAAGAGCCCCTCGTATGGAGGTGGATCATGAGAGTCTGTTTTTTTTTATTCCACGTGGAGATTCCCTGACACTGATTCAGCTCCCTCACAGCCAGCTTGCAGTGAACAGAACCTCTGACACTCCTGTTTATTTTTTTTTAACACACTGATCCAGCTCCCTCAGAGGCAGCTCTCAGAGTGAGCAGTACCTCGGACCCAGTGTTGATTTTGTTTCACTGCTAACCCCCACACTACCCCCTAGCTGCGGTAGTGCTTATGTTTTTCCCCAGCACCCATGGTGTGTGTGTGCAGGTGTGAGACACAGTGAGAGACACAAGGTGCACAAATCTTTATTCAATTTCCACCACCAGGAAGATAGGAAAACACCCGAGTGGCCAGTGACAAGCACTGCCCATCATGAGAGTCTGCGAGGGGTCAGTTTGCTTTGCTGTTGGGCGGGGGGGGGGGGGGGGCAGTCAATATGGAATAGAATGAGTTTCCATTGGTGCAGAACTCCAGCCAATAGGGGAGCTCCCCCACCATGTCCCCGCCCACCCCGGGTGGTGATTGACAGCCAGCTGGGGGCGGGGGCAAGTCCACATGTCAGTCATCTATTTATCTTTTGCAGCGTCTGCACTTGAACAGAGGCCGGGCAAGACCATCAGGAGTAGAGTCGCGAGTGTGGCGCTGGAAAAGCACTGCAGGTCAGGCAGCATCCGAGAAGCAGGAGGGCCGACGTTTCGGGCATAAACCCTTCATCAGGAGTCCAGAACTCAGGAGTAGTCGCATTTCGCAAGTGCAAACTCAGAGCGCTTATCCCCGATTCTTTTTCCTTCCCATTTGTAGCCACAGAGTGTGCATGTGGCAAAAAAAAAAGAGAGATCTAACTTGAAGTCAGGTTTGCTTGTAATCCAAGCAATTTTGCTTTCAGTAGAAAAGTCCTCCTGATGATTTGCAGCATGTCACATCTCCAGTGAGCCGGGGAAGTGCTGGCTGTTGATTGACCCTTCATGAGGGTGCAGTAGTTTGCAAATCCCTGCCAGCGCCTTTGGTGCATCTTGTTGCACAACCATGTTTGTTGCTATTTTGTTGCGAGGCCAGCTGTAAAACAACAAGCACACACATACAAAAAAAAAAGTCACCTCTAATTGATCATTATAAATAAGATTGCTCCTTGCTGGTTTGTTTTAATTTTGTTTGGTGGGGTGGGGATGGATGGCAGAGCGTCCCTGGCCTCTGCCCCGCTCCCGGGCTCCTGTCTGCAGCCTAACCCCGCGGCTGTGCCCATCTCCGTCGGTGGCGGCACGGCCGGCGGTTCGCCCTTGCTCCGGCCGCCGGCGCTGCTCTTGCGGGCGGCCGCCGCCGCAGCCGCCGCCGCCTCGGCCGCCGAGCGCTACCCCCGGACGCCGAAGTGCGCCCGCTGCCGCAACCACGGCGTAGTGTCGGCGCTGAAGGGCCACAAGCGCTTCTGCCGCTGGAGGGACTGCCTGTGCGCCAAGTGCATGCTGATCGCCGAGAGGCAGCGGGTCATGGCCGCGCAAGTCGCTCTCCGGCGCCAGCAAGCCCAGGAGGAGAACGAAGCCAGGGAGCTCCAGTTCATGTACGCCGGGGGAGGAGCGGCCGAAGCCGGCCTGGCCATGGCAGCGGCCGCCGCGGCTGCTAACAGCATCATCCCGGGATCGAGAGCCGTCTCGGCGCCCTACGAGATCTTCGGAGCCGACTATCAGAAGCAGAAGGAAGGTGAGGGGGTGCGCCACACAGCCGGAGGCAGAAGCCGCTGGGAAAGCTCGGCGGGTCCGTGCAGAGAGAAATCAAGAGCCAGTGACCCTCCTGGGCAGAACTGAGGGCTTAAACCCCCCCCCCCCCCCCCACCGGCCCGTCGTGAAAATAAAACGGGGAACAACAAAAAAAAACCCCAGAAATTGCTGCAGAAACTCAGTATCTGTGGGCAGACAAACTCCTCTGAGGAAGGGTCACCTAACCTGAAATGTTAACTCTGATTTCTCTGCACAGATGCTGCCAGACGCGCTGAGTTTTCCCAGCAATTTCTGTTGATGTTTCTGAATGTCGACTGTTTTCTGTCTCCATCGATGCAGCCAGACCCGCTGAATTTTCCCAGCTATTTCTGTTTTTGTTCAATGTTCAATAGTGCCAGGTTTCTGCTATAATTCGACTTCATTCAAATTATTTGAAACATATTATTGAACGGTTGTAAATTTATTGTTAGTGTTTAGTGGATCGAGTACTCCGGGTCAGCCTGGAATAGTCAATAATTTTCCGCTTAATGGGTTAACATCTCAAATCATTCATTTCAAATCGTGACCTCCTCATGCACTAACAGAACTCGACTGTTTTCGATGTCATGATGGGCCATTTTAAGTTATCAGTTTTAAAACAGAATGCATGTAATTTTACCCCATTTAAAAATGTGCGCTCTTGTTGGTAAAGCATTATTCGGTTTTCTCCGCGTCGAAATTGCTGTTTGGAAAACAATGGTCAATCTTCTTGATTTTAAAAAAAACTCTCGCTTAGCAGTTGTTTCTGAGCCCAATACATTATCTAAATATTCGAGTCAGTATCTGATCATCCTTTCAACAATAACATGTTCATTATCTCAATAGCCAACTCGGTGATAAGGTCTGAGCGTTGTCAACAAACATTTCAAGTGGGGAATAAACCCTTTCACCTCACTGCACCCCAGGATAATAAATGAGGACTACAGCCTTGCGTGAGGCTTAAATGCAAACTTTATGTGGAGACTATTTACAAAGAAAACAAAGCTGCAGTTTCTGCTTGACCATATTTTCCTGATGTGGGTCAAATTGTACAGTCCGAGCAGTTGAAACGTGAAATGATACAAGTTTGAGTCAAATGTCCACTTTACTCCACTTGTCCATAAACAATGAACAAGTTGAAGTAATTTGAAATAAAAGGCTGATTTACAAATAAAAGGAAAGCTTCCAGTTAATCTCGGAATTACTCTACTTTCCTTTGTAGTGAAACCATTCCTTGTTACTGTTTCAATTTTCCAATAAGGGGAGGAATCGAACAGCGATTGGACAATGGACTGTTGATTCTGATCTTATTTAAACCACCCTCAAAAATGATCTGACTTTGATTTATTTACAAATCTGTTGTCAATAGCCTAATGGGAAATTAGCGAGAATCTAAGACTTTGTTCAAGTAATTGTATTCAGCCAATATGCAAATGTGTCCCAAAATGTGACTCTAGACTGGTACTAAAAAGAGAAAATACTGGAGATACTGTGATATGTGGAGAGAGGTGTTCCATTCGTAAGAAAGGTTACCGGGTGGGGTTTAAACTGTCTAGGCTGAACCACTTTAAGCGAGACTGTGGATTTTAGCTTCTAATGGGTTGTGGTTTGTTTGCTTTTGCGAAAGTAGTAACCTATTAGATGCTTTTCTGTTTTTGCGACTGGATCGTGACATTAACAGGAGATGCCAAGTCGGGCGGTAAAGGGACATTTTTGTGAATTACATTAAACCAAGTGTATTGGACCCGTCCAAACTTGTTTTAAATGAATGCCTTCAAGCTGGGAATAATGCAGACCAGACAAGTAGAGTGATATAGACATTGCAGTTTATTGAGGTCACCCTCAAGCCAATTTACTGTGGACAAATGTTAATGTGTTTGCGAACATGAAAGTGTTTTCCCTCAACCTCGGAAACTTGTGTTGAAAGGCAGCAATCCAATCCACAAAAATATATATTTTTAAAATTTTCATTCATTTCAAAGTGTGTATATGTTGTGGCGGTGAGAGGTGGGTTGGCTTTTGATGTGACAAATCGTTTCATACATAAGTGAGGTAAATGAGGAAATATCAACAAAATGTAGAATTTGCTTCCCTGGTAGAGTAACATTTTATACTAAACTATTGATTTTTTTTGTACATCCTATACTGTGTCCCTTGAAGGTCACTAACAGATCCTAGCGAATTCAGTTCTTTTTCGTATACATTAATGCAAAATAAAATTTTAAATATGGGGTGGAATGATTTGCAACCAGATTCCAACAGTTAAAAATAAGTGTCCTTGCCCTGGAAGAACTGTAAACTGTTTAAAAGCTTGAATGTTCTGTAGAACTTGCAGGAATAGAGTCGCGAATGTGCTTCGAGATAGTCCAATACAATGGGGGGAAGATTCCGAAAATGGGCTGTCTCTCAGTAAGCTGAGCTCTGGCTTGCTGATAAGAGACCAGGTATAGTTCACAAAAGCAGAAATGGCTGCTCACGAAACAAGCAGGTCACTTACCCACTGCAGCTAAAGGCAGACATTTTATACAGCGCTTAAACCAAAACGACAGATTGATTGCAATTTGCAAACGTTGCCAGCATCTGGGGAACTGAGTGGTAAAACCTTATCACACACACACAAAACAGTAAGATGCTCCTGGGAGAACCCAGAATTCCTCTGAAAACATACAGAATCTATGATAAAATATTATAGTTAACGTTTCGGGTTCAGTTCTGAGGTAGGGTCACCGGACCCGAAACGTTAAGTTTCTCTTCACAGATGCTGCCAGACTTGCTGAGCTTTTCCAGCAACTTCTGTTTTTGTTTCTGGGTAACAGCATCCGCAGTTCTTTCGGTTTTTATTTAGAGTATTATATAACACACGTCGAATTCCTGGCCTGGGGAAAGACTGATCTGAAGCCTTCTTTTGTACTGGGCCAAGCTGGAGATTTACTGGTTTTAATATGGATTTTAGATCTTATGTGACGTACTTTAAAAAGGGGGATGCTTTCGTTCAACGGCGTTTGAATGGAAACACATTCGTAAGATAGTGTTTCAAATGAAATCATAAAGGGCATTGTTCGGGTGAATAGTCAAGCTCTATTCCCCAAGGTAGGAGAGTCCAAAGCTATAGAGGGCACAGGTTTAAGGTGAGTGGGGAAAGATTTAAAAGGGACCCAAAGGACAACTTTTTCATCAGGGGGTGGTGTGTGTATGGAATGAGCTGCCAGAGCAAATAGTGGGGGCTGGTACAATTAGAAAGTTTAAACGACATTTGAATGGTTTTACGAATGGGAAGGGTTTGGACAGATACCAAATGCTGGCAAATGGGACTAGATTAGTTTAGGATTTCTGGTCGATGAAGGCTCTGTTTCTGTGCTGTACAATTCTACGACTCTGTTTTGTTTAGCATCAAAACCTGTCGTAAATAATTTGAATTTGAGCGAGAATTTAAAGAAAAAAATATCGTTTTAATTCACGCAAATCTACCGAGCAGCAAAACTATTCTCTTGGGCATAACAGAATATTTTATATTGAAACAAACACAGAAAATGTTGGAGAAACTCGGGCTGGTCTGTGTAGAAAGTGAGGACTGCAGATGGTCTGTGCAGGGCGAAAACAATTAACATTTTGAGTCCAGTGACCATGCTTCAGAAATGTCACATGATTTTGTTTTTGTGATTTGCATCGTTTGTAAGATAGTAGAAACCCTGAGTAGAAACACTGAGGTGAATCAATCAATAGGACATGAGGGGGATCTCGGCTGAAAATGTGTTGCTGGAAAAGCGCAGCCGATCAGGCAGCATCCAGGGAACACTTTGGTTTGGTTTTCCTTTAACAGGAGAATTTCACTCAGTTAAAACAAGAATCGTACAGTACCGTGTTAAATTATAAACTTTTGTCATAGTTGTTTTCTTGATCTTTGTGTGTAATATATCTATTTGCAAAGCAAGTAATGTTTTAAGTTGCTGTGCCTAGTCTAAGTGTCTTTTGTTTTTATTCTAGGCCAGAAAAGTCCCAAGTATGAACTATTTTACAACGGTTTGGTGAGCCGCTCGGTTCTCCAGGCCGCGCCCTCTCTTGGTTCAGAGGCGGAGGGCTCAGACGCCAATGGAAAGCAGAAGGGAAGCGCCGAAGCAGGGGAGACCGAGCCGGGCCGGCTATCCCCATCCCCGGATCCTCCATCGGAAGGCGCCGACAGCCCTCGCTCAGTGACTCCGTCGGACGTGGAGTCGGGCAACGAGTGTGAGAAACCCAAGGAGCTGGCGAAGGTGATGGCCAGTCTCCCGGGCTCATCGGCCAACCACAGGGCACCCATTGACATCTTGACCAAAATCTTCCCCAGCCACAAGCGGGACAAGCTGGAGTGTATCCTGGCAGACTGCAGGGGAGACGTGGTGCAGGCCATCGAGCAGGTGCTCAATGGGAAGGAGCAGAAAGGGCAAGGCAAGGACGTGGCGTGCCCCGGGCCCGACCCTACGGAGCTCCAGCGACCCCCGCACTTCACCCTGGCTGGGCTCTCTGGCGGATCCCTGGGCACCAAATCCGCCTTCTCTCCGCTGCAATCGAGCGCAGTGTTCGGAGGACCCGCCAATCTGTACGGCTTGAACCCCAGGCTGGGCGTTAATCCACTCCGGCTGGCATACTCCAGCCCTGGCCGGGGGCTCCCCACCTTCATGTCCCCTTATGTCACTTCTGGCCTGATGCCAACTCTCCCATTTCGCCCACACATGGACTACTCCTTCCCGGGAATCGTTAGAGACCTTCCATACTTCCAGAACAAAGAGGCACTCTGTTCCAGTGGACTGTACTCTCGAATCAATCCAGAAAAGCAATGAGCGACTCCGTGAGACAACTGAATGTGAGGCACAGCAGGGAAACTTGGAATGTGCAAAATAAACGGTGGTTCAATGATTACGGACCGATTTAGTTTCACTTTGTCACCAAATTGTTCCACGGATCCAACTGAAAATCAACGTGGTTACTTTGATTTCAAATATGTCGCGGCTAATAGCATTGTACTGAACAGATTGGAAAATACAGCATTGGCTGAAGCTGGTAATGATAAACCCACGCTGAGCTGTGGCCCGTTTCGCTGATGCCTCTGGAGAGTTTAGTGAACAGGCCAGAGAGTGTAATTTCCCTTTGCCATGGTGGACAGCGTTTCTGAAAGGCAGTCTGGGAGGGGAGACGCCTAGGATACAGAAGTGGACTTTACCATGTTGCTTGCAACGGTTTTCTTTGGGGGGGGGGGGGAGTTGTGGGAAGGGGGAGGGTAAGTGAGATGGAAAATCGGACCAAGTCCAGCAATTGAAGAAGAGACGCTTTCAGTTTTTGCTGTAACTGCTGACTGCATGGCCCCGCACCTGGTGCACTAAGTTAAAATATTTAGTCACACTTATACATTTAAAAAAACGAAGTGCAGTTGAAAAGAAACAGCAGATTTATCCATCAGGTGATGTGTGAACAGTTAGCTGGCTGTATTTAATAGACTGATCGCACTCTGATTGGTTTGAATGTTTAACACGGATTAGCAGTACCGCTCGCTCTAGTGGTCTCACATGGCTTTTTAATCATGTATTGTCAAATTTCATAATAAATATAGCTTCAAACAAAGTACTCGCAACGAACTGCGGATGCTGTAACTCAGACACAAGAACAGAACTTACTGGAAAAGCTCAGCAGGTCTGGTAGCGTCTGTGCAGAGGAATCAGAGTTAACGTTTCAGGTCGAGGTCAAGGACTTGTTAATTGTGCGCATGAGGAGCAGCATTTGACTCAAAACCTACCTGTTCGAACTATGTACAGCAACACCAACAAAACAAAAAGTGCCTTATTTCGAGTTAGTTAAAGGGGTCGGGGGAAGTGGGGGGGGGGGGGGGGGGGGTGAGAAGGAGAGTGTAAGCTAAAACCTTTCCGGGTTTTCCCAACTCCGGGAAATTCCTATGGAATCAGAAAAAACACACACATACTGACAAACGACCTATTTCATCAAACAACCACAACCCAGAGAGGAACACTGCTGGGATTGGACAACCACGCTGCCTGAGGGGACAGGCAAGGGAGAGGAGTCGGTGTATTTTTGACAAATTGAAAACAAAATCACCCTGATAATGCATTGCCGCAAGACTTACGTGAATGAAATATAAAAATCCCGAAGACTTTCTGAGGAAAGGCCATAACATTTTAGCACTGCGAGCTATCCGTCCACACACTGGACGTCGAAAGGCTGAGCGGTAATTGGCCCTAAAAGGATGGGCGTTTACAGCAGGCAGTTCACTGGCTGAGGTTGTGTTACTGTTAGGATATTTTTGTATACTAATGTTCAGAGTTAAGTGCTACTGATAACAGATCTCTTATTGTTGTAAACAAGATGAAAAAAATAAATCAATTAAAAGTAAGCCGGTTTTAATTTTCGAATTCGTTATGATAAAGGGAGGAAGGTGTTTGCACTTTTTTGTTTTATATCTGTTCAACTGGCACTTCCTACTAAATATAAGCAATAATAGTTATTTGCGACGAGATTCAATAATAATACCAATTAAAACAATGGAATAGGCTTATATAAACATTCAACAAAATTAATTTTAACCACACCCTAAAATATTTTGATTTTACAATGCCATAATTAGATTAGATTCCCTACAGTGTGGAAACAGGCCCTTCGGCCCAACAAGTCCACACCGACCCGCCGAAGAGAAACCCACCCAGACCCATTTCCCTCTGACTAATGTACCTAACACTGTGGCCAATTCGCCTGACCTGCCACATCTTCGGACTGTGGGAGGAAACTCACGCAGACACGGGGAGAATGTGCAAACTCCACACAGTCGCCGAGGCTGGAATCGAATCTCGGACCCTGATGCTGTAAGGCAGCAGTGCTAACCGCTGAGCCACCGTGCTGCCTATTTTAGTTACATCACACTGTAAATTTTAGCTATAAATTCTGTGTCTTACAATCTTATATTCCACAACCACCTGATGAAGGAGTAGCGCTCTGAAAGCTAGTGCGCCCAAATAAACCTGTTGGACTATAACCTGGCGTTGGTGTGACAGATGTCAAAAGTGTGGATTATTTAAAAAAAAATAACACTGGCCATATAGTATCATCTTCTGGGGGGTCCTCTCAAATTTCAAATCTAATGTTGATCTTGCTTTATGCGCACCTTCTTTGCAATGGTAACTCTATATTCCTCGCTCTGTTCAATCACCCTATGTATGTTATGATCTGCCTATACTGCACGTAAAACAAAGCTTTTCACTCTACCTAGCTACATGTGATAATAATAAATCAAATCAAACCTCATTTGCCAATGACATAAATAGTTATGGCCAATTTTTAAAAAATGTTGCTGTGTTCCTTTTAATTGTCAGAAAAATAGCTTTCAGTAGGAAAGACTGCATTTTTCTGACTGACCTCAACACACCAAAGTGATTTACAATCATCCGCCAAGTATAGTCACGATTGTAGGAATAGGATGCAACCAACCGCACTACAATAATGACAAGAAAATCTGATTGCTCTGAATAACAGATAAATATGGTCTCGATCACCACTACAACAAAGGGCAATCTGCAAAATAGGGCCATTGGATCTTTTACATCCAGTTGAGAAGGCAGATGAGACTTCCCCATTTCAGTGGACGATAGCCATTTAACACAGCATCACTCCCTCAGTAAGGTGCTGGGATGACAACCAGGATTATGTACTTATGTCTCTGTGGTCAAGTGATGTTGCTCACTGACTTACATATAATTTATTCATTAAGAAGTCACATCAGGAAATGGAGCAATATTGGAAAATACAGTAGCTCATCTTCACTATTCATTTTGATCTGAGGTCGGCTTTTCAATCATCTAAAGGAATTTCATAAAGAAGAATTCTCCTTACATTCTTAATAAAAATAGAAAATATTGGAAATGCACAGCAGTTCAGGCAGAACGAATGGGTGACACAGTGGCTCAGCGGTTAGCAGTGCTGCCTCATAGCACCAGGGACCCAGGTTTGATTCCACCCTCCGGCGACTGTGTAGAGTTTACGCATTCTCCTGTCTCTGCCTGGGTTTCCTCCAGGTGCTCCGGTTTCCTCCCACAGGTTAGCTGGATCAGCCATGCAAAATTGCCCAAAGTGTCCAGGGATTGTGCAGGCTAGGTGGATTTGCCATGAGAAATGTGGTGCTATAGGGGTGGGCTGGGGAGGTGAGTCTGATGGGATGCTGTTCTGAGGATCAGGGTGAACAAGATAGTCAAAACAGCCTGCTTCCACATTGTAGGGATTCTTTGAACAAAACAGTCTTTGTTGTTTGTCAGAAGACCTCTTACATTGTTTATATTAGCAGAAACACTTGCAGCAATCTGTGAAAACTAGATTCATTGTGACCTTTAGCATCATAGGAACAAGAATAATCCAATTAACCCTAAACCCTATTCTGCCATCCAATGGATTAATGATTAATCCAAATCTTAACTCCATGTATTACATTAGTTTTTTTTAAAATGCCAAATAAAAGTAATTCATTTGAAGTTTAGAATTTCTTTGTGATTTACCAGATGTCCACAACTATGGGCGAAACAGTTTCAGATTTATTATGAAGTGCTTCATGACATCACCCCATTGCATGACTCTAATTTCAAGGTTATCCCTCATTATTTTAATCTTCCTTACAAGAGAAAGTCACTTTTTCTCCATCTGTGCCAATAAATTCTGAAATCATCTGAAACATTTCAATTACATCACCCCTTAGCTTGTGCTAATAGGGGTGGAGGCTGAAGAAAGATTTGTGCATCTAAAGGGAAAAGTCAAAACGACAGAAGAGTTGGTAAAAACAATCTGGTAAAAACAACCAAATGGGGACAGGTAGGTCCAATGAATAACTGCGCATCAGCGAATAAGGTCCATGCAGAGAACCATAGGAAAAGAAATAAAATTGAAGGGTCTTTATCTATTTGTATGAACTACCATCGTATGAGACAGGCACTAATGGTATAAATTGGTTAGATGGTTTAGACCCAATTGCCATTACCAGAGAAATGGTTACAAGGGACTGGAGTAAACAGCAAGGGCACATGCCCTGCTCTCTAGTCTAAATATTAGAGGTGACCCTGACGTTTTTTTTTACTCCTCATCGACCTGTCCAGAAATGTTATGACACATCCCTGGAACAGGTGGGAATTTTAAAAAATCGTTTGCGGGACTTGGGCGTCGCAGGCTGGCCAGCACTGATAGCCCATCCCTATTTGCCCTTGAGAAGGTGGTGATGAGCTGTCTTCTTGAATCACTGCACTTACTGTGGGTTGACCTACAATGCCGGTAGGGAGGGAATTCCAGGAGTTTGACCCAATGCCTGTGAAGGAACAGGGGTATATTTCCAAGTCCGGGTGTGTGTGGATTGGAGGGGAACTTGGAGGTGGTGGTGTTCCCAAGTACCTGCTGTCCTTGTCCTTCTAGATGGAAGTAGTCGTGGGTTTGGAAGGTGCTGTCTCAGGATCTTTGGTGAATCTCTGCAGTGCATCTTGTAGATAGTAGACACTGCTTCTACTAAGCACTGGTGGTGGAGGGATTGAGTGTTTGTAGATGTGGTGCCAATCAAGCGGGTTGCTTTGTCCTGGAAGGTGTCAAGCTTCTTGAGTGTTGTTGGAGCTGTACCCATCCAGGAAAGTGGGGAGTATTCCATCACACTCCTGACTTGTGCCTTGTAGATAGACTTTGGGATGTCAGGAGGTGAGTTATTCGCTGTAGTAAGTTTCCCTAGTTTCTGACCTGCTTTTGTAGCCACGGTGTTTATGTGGTGAGTCCAGTTGAGTTTCTGGTCAATGGTAACCCCAAGGATGTTGACAGTGGTGGTTTTAGTGATGGTAATACAGCTGAATGCCAAGGGGCAGTGCTTAGAGTGTCCCTAATTGGTGATGGTCATTGTCTGGCATTTATGGATGTGTTACTTGCCACTTGTCAGTGCAAGCCTGGATATTGTCCAGATCTTGTTGCGTTTGAGCACGGACTGCTTCAGCATCTGAGGAATCGCAAAAGGTGCTGAATTTCATCTCATAGAGGTGCTGGCCAATCAAAGGCTGACAATCTTGCACACTGGCAACACCCGGGGACTGCTTCTGCAGTTGACAGGCTAAGGGAATGATGTTCCAGACATTCAGGTTATGTCCAAGATCATATCAGTGTGAAATTTGCAAAAATATGCCATTCTATTTCCCAATGAATTTACACACAAATACTTTTGATATTATTAAAGGTGATAGAAATTGAAAAATTGATTGAAAATCTTCCAATTGTTAGAAGTAAAATGTTTCCATTTGTATTTTTTAAATTACAGCTGAAAATGTGTTGCTGGAAAAGCGCAGCAGGTCAGGCAGCATCCAGGGAACAGGAGAATCAACGTTTCGGGCATAAGCCCTTCTTCAGGGCTGAAGAAGGGCTTATGCCCGAAACGTCGATTCTCCTGTTCCTTGGATGCTGCCTGACCTGCTGCGCTTTTACAGCAACACATTTTCAGCTCTGATCTCCAGCATCTGCAGACCTCACTTTCTCCTTTTTTAAATTACAGCAAAGGATCACGAGAAGTTAAACATGTTACTTAATTACAAGTCAGAATGAAAAAAAAATGTAAAGTTGAAAGGATATCTTGCAAACCAGGAGTAAATTTAGAAGAAGTTTTGTTTTATGAAACTCGTCATAAATGTGAAATTGTTCACAGTGCTATTGTGTTAGCTCAATGCAAAGCAGATTTGATATACAATAGTACAAGACCAATACTATAATCTGGAGTCAAGGAACAAATCTAATTCTGAGGATGTGATGTCACCTTCAGAGTACTTTTTTTTGTACAGAGCTAAGCTTTTCTTTGGCTACAGATTAATTCCATTCAAGCTCAAAACAACATTTTAAAAGTTAACTTTGAATCAGTTAAGAAGGAGGTAGGCTATGAGAGTTCACATTCACAGCCTTTCTTTATTGGAAAGCATGGGAGGCACAATGTGTAACATAACTCTGCTCTGGTTAACTAGTCAAACACTGTATTTTGAGGCTGAATTTACACTGCAGTCTTACGGTACTCCAATTGGCGTGAGTTAATTCATGGAAAAACTTTAGTGCATTCCATGGTATGGTTCAACAGGTACTTTAACCTATTGAGCCCACACAGCTGTTTTCCAATGACATAAAAGTTGCAGTTCAAAAACAATCTTAGGTATTGGGGTCACATATTGTATCCTTAGTAATTGGAAACAGTTCAACTCAACAGGGAGCAGGGAGATGGGAAAGAGCTGTTGGAAGAAAATTCAATGAATAAGCAAACGATGGTGGAAGTTACAATCTGAAGAGGAGATTACCAAGAATCAGTGGAAAAGTCAGTGGGATATTAAGGGTAACAAACCCTTCTGTCACCAATCATCTGAAGGTCAGCTCCCTTTGTTTTGAAAGGCTACTGTTATATCTCTGTTGTGTGTTTTGGCCTTCAGGTTTGGACTCTGAGCTGAATCTGCCAGGTATCAGGCTATAGTTTCCAAGTTAGGTTTTCACCATGACTAGATTGTTGGGCATATTTGGTAAGAACAGAAGCAGAATATTAATGAAGTTGGGCCATCAATAAGGAGCTTAACAAACAGTAATTCGAATGACACAGCTCTCTGCTGCCAAGTGAGAATCCTGCCGTGCTGTTTGTGAAAGACGAACTGACATGATCTCCATATTGAGATGGGCTTCACCAGAGTTTTTGTCCCATTTTGCTTATACATTTCACCAAAGCCCACCCAGATTCCTGAACATTTCCACCCAAAGTTCTCAGGACAGGTACCCTGTCTACAGCTTGGACCAGATTGCCTACCAGAGCTGATGGCTTGTCGTCAGCATGCTTCAGCTGGAGCCTACTGACATGTCTCCAACATTTATCATTGGATTTTATTTTAAGGCTAAGATAGACAGATATTTGGACAGTGAAAGTATTAAGGGTTATGGTGAGCAGGTAAGTGGAGCAGAATCCACAAAAAGATCAGCCATGATTTTATTGAATGGTGGAGCAGGTTCCAGGGGCCACTCAGACTAGCCCTGATCCTAGTTCTTATATTCTTACACATGCCTTGCCTTGCAGTGCCAATTACCGCAGTTACCAAAACACAAAGCAGGTAGTCCTCAGTAGTCCTCAGTCAAGGGCGCATTGTGCCACATCAGTCTTACCTTTGGCAGCAACCAGAGTCATAGAGTCATAGAGATGTACAGCATGGAAACAGACCCTTCGGTCCAACTCGTCCATGCCGACCAGATATCCCAACCCAATCTATTCCACCTGCCAGCACCTGGCCCATATCCCTCCAAGCCCTTCCTATTCATAAAACCATCCAAATGCCTCTTAAATGTTGTAATTGTACCAGCCTCCAGCACTTCCTCTGGCAGCTCATTACATACATGTACCACCTTCTGCGTGAAAAAGTTGCCCCTTAGGTCTCTTTTATATCTTTTCCTCTCACCCTAAACCTATGCCCTCCAGTTCTGGACTCCCCCAAAAGCACTGGACCTGCAGCAACCTGTCAACCTTTGTTGTAACATCTGAGAGGAGTAGTCCTCAAAATTATCAGTCAGGGAAACCAGGAACAGTTAGACAAGGGCATTCACCCACACCAGCCACACCGGGAACCTATGTCACTTAACTCCAGGAGTGTGTCCTTTGTTCTTTGTCTTCATGGGAACCAATCTGGGTATTCTTTGGGAGGGCACTGGCATGTTGAGCCTGGATGATGCTGCAGGGAACCAGCAGAGGACTGCTCATTGGCAGTTTCCATTGTGAAGTGAATGGAAAGTGTGTGCGCAAAGGAAGGCAACAGCCACCATATTGTTGGAATATTGCTTGCATCCTGGTCTCCTTTCTATCGGAATGATGTCGTGAAACTTGAAAGGGTTCAGAAAAAATTTACAAGGACGTTGCCAGGGTTGGAAGATTTGAGCTATAGGAAGAGGCTATGGCTGTTTTCCCTGGAATGTCAGAGGCTGAGGGGGTGACCTTATAGAGGTTTATAAAATCATGAGAAGCATAGATAGGATAAAGAGACAAAGTCTCTTCCCTGAGGTGAAGGAGTCCAGAACAAGAGGGCATAGGTTTAGGGTGAGAGGGGAAAGATGTAAAAGAGACCAAAGGGGCAACATTTTCACACAGAGGTGGTATGTGTATGGAATGAGCTGCCAGAGGAAGTACAACTGCAACATTTAAAAGGAACCTGGATAGGTATATGAATAGGAAGAGTTTGGAGGGATATGGGACAGGTGCTGTCAGGTACTAGATTAGGTTGCGATCCTGGTTGGCATGGATGAGTTGGACCAAAGGGTCTGTTTCTGTGCTGTGCATCTCTATGACTCTAAGGAGTTCCTCCTGGACCTAAAGTTCCAAGGGTCAGAGGAAAGACAGGGAGAGTGGAGGTGGAGGGCTCAGCCATATTTGCAGTATTCTGAAAGGAAAGTGTAGAGGGGTCAGTGTGTTGTTCCACTTCCAGCTTTGTGCCTCCTGGCAATGTCTTATCGTTTGTGAGGATGGAGCACCTGAATTAGGGATGAAGGATCCTGCCCTAGTGTTGTGTGCCTTTAATCCTGAGGACAATGGAGTATGGGCCTAGGTATGGGCCAATATCCTCTGAGGGCACTGGGCCTGAATCTCGATGGCAGCTGGTAACCTTTCCATCAAGGCAGACAGACAGTGACGAGGCTCTGCTGCAGCTTTTGGGAGCAGCTCTTTGGGGAATTTATCACACACACCCTGTCTGCCGCTCCTGCTCCTCCCCGTGATTGCACATGACAGGCCTCAGGGCTGACACTGCGGGCTCCTCTCCTGCCTGGCACTGAGCAGGTGCCTGGTGTCTGACAGTCCTCCCAGTGCCAATGGACTGGGGTGTTTCTCCTTCACCCAGGTGCAGAGTTGTCATTGTGGGGTTCTCACCAGACAATTATCCCACACTCTGTGCATTTATGGACCTCAGTGTGGTGTCAAGGTGCAAAAGGCTGCAGCCTTGCTGATGCTTCCTCCGGTGCCTTGATACTGAATTTGAATTGAATTAAATTTATTGTCACGTGTACCAAGGCACAGTGAAAAGCTTTGTCTTGTGAGCAATACAGGCAGGTCACATCGTTAAGTAGCAAAGATAGTAAATAATAAGTAAACAGCAGCAAAAACAAAAACACAGGTACAGGTGAATGTTAAGAGTTTGTGAGTCCATTCAGTATTCTAACAACAGTAGGGTAGAAACTGTTTCGAAACCAGCTGGTGCGTGTATTCAGGCTTCTGTACCTTCTTCCTGATGGTAGAGGTTGTAGAAAAACATTGCCAGGATGGGATGGATCTTTGAGAATGCTGGCAGCCTTTCCTTGACAAGTGGGCCTGGTAGATGGATCTATAGATGGGAAGTTGACCTTTGTGATTGTCTCTGTAACCAACTCCGATCTTGAATGGTGGAGTTGCCATACCAGGTAGTGATACATCCAGACAGAATGCTCTCAATGGCGCACCTATAAAAGTTGAGGTTTTCGCCTGGGGGAGAGGGTCTGGTTTCAGCAGATGCCTTGGGAGGAGAGTTGTGGCCTCTATTCAAAGTCCTGTTTGATTCATTACACCGACAGCTGGTTAATATTAAAATTTGGTGTTCAGTGACAAGTGATCCTTACACAGCTGGGACAACATAGATGCCTCTGTATTCTTACAGGAGCAGACCTGCTCTTCCCCTGTGAGAGGATTCTGTCCTGATTGGGGATGAGGAGATGGATATTAGCCACGACCCTGTTTGACACCGCTCCATCCGGATATTGGATGTTCTCTTCACTAGTTACATAAAAGGGATAAATGAATAAGATCCAAGTCAGTGGTACAGTTATTAGTGTAGATGCATGTGGAGGAAAGATGTTCTGAGGGAGTGAGGAGGCAGCACAGAGGTCATGCAGGATCAGTGCTGTGGAAAATGAGGGACGTCATTACCCACAAAAGAGAGAATGGCAAAACATGCACCTTGGTAAAATGTGTGTATGCTTGCAGGGATAGAGTGAGTATGAACAGAGCATGGCTCTTACCGTGGGAGAGCATAGAAGGTGACTGACCTTCTTTCTGCTCTGCACCCCAGTGTTCCACATACCCAGACACAACTCTGATCCTGGTTGATGTTGTCTGGTGATGTGCCCTTCACCTCTGTTCTTCTGTGACGGAATGTCCATTCTTCTCAACCACCTCATCTACCAGGATGTCAAAGTTCCTTTTGGAGAAACACAGTGCCAACCTTTTCTGCTAAGCCTCCTCTCCTTGCAATCTCCAATACCAGTCAGATGCCAGTGGTCCTCCAGATGCTCAGCAGGCTTTCAAACAAGATATGGACGCAAGAAATGTTGGTCTCTGAGCTGAGGTCTTTTAAGTGGTTTGTCCTTCCAGGAAAAGCATGTGCTAAGAAGGGCTCTAATATTGGATGTAATAAATGCCAGACGGTTAGGAACAGCAATTAATGTGGTGAGTTGGGTGAAAAAGCATGCTTGACCTGCAGTTGGGAATCCATCCAACAAACCTGGCACAAACTGAACTAGGCCAAAACAACATAAGAATCAGCCTCTATTTTTCAATAATACTTCAATGAGTCAGCTCAACCTGCTCAAACTTTCCTCATAAAATAAACCCTTCATCTCCAAATGAACCTGAGTGAACCTTCCTCTGAATTGCTCTCAATGGAAATGTACCCTTCATAAAGTAAGGTGAGCAAAACTGTACACAGCACTCTAAGTATGGTAACACTTGTACTCTCTACAATTATCACAAAATCTCCTTACTTTTATAACATTTCTTCTTGTATACTTTGTACCACATTATGGCTACTGTTAGGAGACTTGGGGATCTCTTGCACTAGTGACTTCTTTTCCCTACTATTGCTCATTTCAAAACAAACTGATTTCACATCCTGATCTCCTGAACCAAGGATCATCTCCAACTATGCTGAAACGCCATCCTTGATTAACTGTACCTCCCCTCCAGTTTTACCCAGCTTCCTACTTTTCTTGAATATTCAGGATTTAACCCTCGTCACCCTGAGGCTATGTCTCTGTAATGATCATCAGGTCATACACACATACAGTTATACATATTTATTTGGTTCTACAGAGTCATAGATTCTTACAGCAAGGAAACAGAGCCTTCGGCCCAACTTATCCATGCTGAACAAGTTTCCCAAATTCAACTAGTCCCATTGGCCTGCATTTAGCCCATATCCCCCTAAACCTTCCCTATTCACGGACCCGTCCAAATGTCTTTGTAACTGCACCTGCATCTATCACTTCCGCTGGCATTCCATTCCATGTATGCACCACCCTCTCTGTAAATACATTGCACCTCATGTCCCTTTTAAATCTTTCTCCTCTCACCCTAAAATTATGCCCTCTAGGATTGTACTCTCTGAATTTGGGTAAATGACCTTTGCTATTCACTTTATCTATTCCCCTCAATGAGGTCACACCCCTCAACCTCCTCCACTCCAGTGAAAAATGTCCCAACCTATCCAACCTATCCTTCTAACTCAAACTCTCCAACCCTGGTAGCATCCTTATAAATATTTACTGTACTATCTCTAATCTACTAATATCCTCCCCATAACAGGGTGACTAGAACTGTATATAGTACTCCAAGGGTGGCCTCACCAACATCCTGTACAACTGTAACATGATGCCCCATTATTTTCTTTGTTTGAATGCACATGTGGGTACTGAGGCATTAGTTTCATCTTTTTATTTTCTTTGTCATATCTTGCTCTGATTATTGGTGTATTCTGAGCATTTCTCTCTCTCTGCTCATTTCTGTCATTCTTTGACTCACATTTCTTATATTAATGTTACCTCTTATCTGTTACCCAATCTTTGATTGACATCTTTCCCCATTTGCCCCTGCTATTTAGTTTGAAACACTCTCTACTTGTTTAGTTATATGGTTTAGAAGAACACTGGCCTCAGCACAAATCAGATATTGACTGCCCCAATGGGCATCTTCCATTGCCCCAGGAGTGGAGGCAGCAGTCCACAAACTTAAATCATTATCTCCCATACAGAGGTAATTTGAGACACCCATTCTTCTCTCGAATTTTATGTACCCTATGCTAAGTTACATGCAGCTCAGTTGATAACCTAGAGATTATAACTTTTGACATTTTGCTTTTCAACTCTGTATGGCTGATCTCTTTCTAAGTTCGACCAAGTCACTTTCACCTGCATAGACTAAAGACACTGAATCCTTCCCCTTTCATTGTAAGTTCCTTTTCAGCCCAAACAGTTAGCCTGAACCTTGGCAGTGGCAGGCAACACTGCTGTCTGGATTCTTACTCTTTGCTGCAGAGAATGACGTCAATCCCTGTTATAACATTGTCACCTCTTAGTGCCTTCCTTGTTACTCCCCTTCCTCCATTTGAATAGCTTTCTGTACCGTGTTCAGTTTGCACATCCACCCTGAAGCCTCTCTTGCCATTCAAACAGACTGAGAAAATCTCAAACCAATTGCACAACTGCTGACGCTGATACTCCTGCATTCCAGATTTCCTTACTTGCCTGGTTCACAGTCACAAAAGGAGGCAATAGCCTAGTGGTACTATCACTAGACTGTCACTCTTAAAAGCCAAACCATACTCTGGGGACCTGGGTTGAAATCTCAGCATGGTAGAATTTAAAATCAATTTTAAAAATCTGGAATTAAGAGTCTAATGAAGACTAATGGTCATCTGATGACTGTAAATCCATTATCAATTGTCAGAAAACCCATCTGGTTCATTGATGTCCTTTAAGGAAATAAACTGTCAGCCTTACCCTGGTCTGACTACATGTAACTCCAGAGCCACAGCAATGTGGTTGATTCTTAACTGCCCTCTGGGTAATTAGGGATGGGCAATAAATCGTGATCTGACTAGCGATGCTTTCAACCTGTGAATGAATAAAAAAAAGCTTCCTGTCCAGACCTGTGACCAAATCTGAAGACCCTTGCCTGAGTGCGTAACTGCCTCCGAGTTCAAATAATCCAGGTTACATTCCCATTCCCAGATGTGTTGCAGTGCTATTAGCTCATCCTCCAGCTCATAAACTCTGAACTAAAGCTGATTGAACTTGAAACATTTACTGCACATCTATTTGCCTCAGATCATGATGAGATCCAGGCAGTCCCACATGATGCATCACCTGACCTGCCATCCTTAATGAATTGCAATTACTTAAATATAATATTTACTTACTTATGTTGTCTTTATTTATTTCATTAACCTTACCACAAATTTGTACGCTATGTTAAAACTTAAGACTAGTAAAAATATTGACAAATTACCAGAGATACATCAAACTAATAGCTCCTTTTTTGCTAATAAAGCAACAATTAATTCTAATCAACTCTAATAAATTGTTGTTCTATCTCTAACCACCTGCCAGAGGTCCTCACCTCACTCTCTTTTCTTAAATTGCCTAACTCCTTGGAGAGTATGGACTACCACATAACTGCTAGGAAGCAAGTTCCAGGAGTTTGATCCAGCAACAATGAAGAAATAGCAATATAGCTCCGAGATTAAAGGGGAACTTGAAGGCAGTGTTGTTCCCATTCATTTGCTGTCCTTGTCCACCTAGGTGATAGGTAGAGGACACAGGTTTTGAGTGTGTTGTTAAAGGAGGTTTGGCGAGTTGTGATAGTGCATCTTAAAGACTGTAGATACTGCTGCTGCTATGCAATGGTGGTGAAAAGACTGTATGTTGAAAGCTGTTGCTAGGGCACTGATCAAGTGGATTGCTTTGTCCTGGATAGTGTCTAACATCTTGAGTTTTGTTAGAGCTGCACACTACAGGCAAATGAGGAGTATTCCATCACAATCATGACTTGTTCCTTGTATTTGGTGAACAGGCTTTGGCAAGACGGAAGGTGTGTTACTTGTTGCCCAATTCCCAGCCTCTGATTGGCCCTTGAAGACACAATTTTTATATAGCTGGTTCAGTTCAGTGTTTGGTCATTAGTAACCCCAAGGGTGTTGAAGTGGGATTCAGTGACTGATAATGACATTGAACATCAAATGCGATGTTGAGATTCTGTCTTGGAGATGGTCATTGTGTGCTATGAATGTTACTTGCCACTCTTTAGAGTTGAGAGTGTGGTGCTGGAAAAGCATGGTAGGTCAGGCAGCATCCAAAGAGCAGGAGAATCGATGTTTCAGGCATAAGCCCTTCATCAGGAATGAGGCTTGTGGGCTGGGCTGAGAGGTAAATGGGAGGGGGGTAGGGCTGGGAGAAAGGTAGCTGGGAATGTGGTAGGTAGATGAAGGTGGGAGTGAAAGTGATAGGTCAGAGAGGAGGGTGGAGCAGATTGGTGGAAAGGAAGATGGACAGGCCAAGATGGCAGTGCCGAGTTGGAGGCTTGCAACTGGGATAAGGTGGGGGGAGGGGAATGAGGAAAATGATGAAATCCACATTGATCCTGTGTGGTTGCAGGATCCCTAGGCGGAAGATGCGGCGTTCTTCTTCCAGGAGTTGGGTGATTAGGGTTTGGCAATAAAGGCTTGAAATGTTGATTCTTCTGCTCCTTGGATGCTGCCTGACGTGCCGTGCTTTTCCAGCACCACACTCTGGACTCTGATCTCCAGCATCTGCATTCCTCACTCTCTCCTTGTCACTTTTCAGCCCAAGCCTGGATATTGTCCAGGTCTTGTAACACGTGTGATACGGAGGAGCCAATGTTGGACTGCAGTGGACAATGTAAGAAGTTGCATGACACCAGGTTAAACTCCACAGGTTTATTTGAAATCATAAGCTTTCAGAGCGTTGCTCCTTCACCTGAGGAAGGAGCTGTGCTCCCAAAGCTTGTGATTTCAAATAAACCTGTTTGTCTATAACCTGGGGTCATGTGACTTGTGACTTAGCTGCTTATAGTCACACACCACTTCGGCGTTTGAGGAATCAGGAATACGACTGAACATTGTGCACTTTCACTTCTGACCTGATGGTGGAGGAAAGGTCATTGGTGCAGTAGCTGAAGATGGTTGGGCAGGGGATATCAACCTGAGGATTTTTCAACTTCTATTCTTTGTGAAAGAAATTGGACTTTTATAAGTGGACGGTTAAGTATTAAGGAAAAAACATTTGTCAACTGCAGGTTGTTTTTTTTTTGGCTTCACCATTCAGGTCCAAGAAAGCTATGTCACTAATATTGAAAATAACTGTGAAAGAAAACAAAATACATTGAACGGAACTCTCAGTTATTTTAGTAATCTAACTTTTGAACAGAAAAAGACTATGGAAAGATACAGGTGCAGCTAAAATATGAAACAACTGCAATCTTCATAATCTATTTTACTTTGTGTGAAATTGCACATTTTGAGAAAGAGACAAGAGCCGTCTGAGTTTTTCACCATCAACAAAACTTTCTCAGAAATTTGAGCGTCGCCTGTTCGCCAGTGCCCCCAGGGATTCCCTGGACCTCTTTATTTACCTTTAATTGGAAGGGCGATCTGTAAACATTTGCTGCTCTGTTTAATTAGCCAGAACCCGAACAGTGTGCTGTTTTGCCCCGCCCACTATTGACCTCCCCTTTTACCCTGCAGTCCATCTGGTGACTCTCCAGTCCTCCTGACAGACCCAAACCTTCCCCAAATGGAACCTTTCTCAAATGAATAAAGCTTTACAGAATATGTGTATTAAGGAGAAAACATCACATTAATCCCACTGTGTTCAATTGCCTTACTTGTGTGAATTGCGTGAACAGGTTCAACTTTTTTTTTAACGTTTGAAAGTTCCTTCATTACACACCAAGAGTACTTAATTGTTTGTAAAGCGCTTTAGGACATCTTTATGTAGTAAAAGACGTTCTGTTAATGCAAGTTCTTTCTCAAGTTCTAGGAGTGAAATCAGGAATCCCTTTTATTTTACTGAAAGACCCTTAAAAATTTGCAATTCTTAGCTTCAAATTACAGTGGATGTTATGGATTATAGATCGGAATTAAGATCAAAGGGCGCTTGTTAGGCAGGAGATGAACAGAGCGAATGGCCCTAAGGATGGGCGATGACTATTTTGATTGAATGGTCTGCGGGGGCTAAATTTCAACCCTGTCTCGAAAGTTCCTATTTATTACGGGGCTGTTCCCGAAAGAGTCAACAATTTCACTGTATAACTTGTTAAAAAAACAAAAAATCACGAATACTTCGCACAATTGTAATCGTGGTGATGCCGCTGAAACATAACAGCGGGACAGAGGAATTTGTACAGCACCAGTTCAGAGAACTGATGGAAAGGGGGATGTTTGCTTGTTCTCTCTCGACCGTGCCGCGCACATCGCTGTTTGAAGCTAAACTTGACTTTGTCCGAAATTCTTTCAGATAAAAGAAAGCGAAATTTCTGCTAACTACAGCGAAACAAACAGCATTACAAATCCACATGAATTTTTTTTTAAATATGAATTTTGATGCCAATGTAAAATAAGAACGCAAATGGTCTGGTTTCTGTAGTCACACATCGCTCTCTAGCGGTACCTTTAACCATTGGTCAGAGTGTGTTTACTTAAAATTACATTCCTGGCAAGTGGTTGAGGCTGGAAGCTGCAACTCAGGGTCAAGGTCACTGTCCTTAGAGTCATAAAGGTTTTACAGCACTGAAATAGAACCTTCCGCCCATCATACCCATGCCGGAAAGATGTTGTGAAACTTGAAAGGGTTCAGAAAAGATTTACAAGGTTGTTGCCAGGGTTGGAGGATTTGAGCTACAGGGAGAGGCTGAACAGGCTGGGGCTATTTTCCCTGGAGCATCGGAGGCTGAGGGGTGACCTTATAGAGGTTTACAAAATTATGAGGGGCATGGATAGGATAAATAGACAAAGTCTTTTTCCTGCACTTCATGATCACAAATCCTTGAATGCAGCAGGATAGATAGATTAGGTGGTTCAGAGGCCTGTGCGATACTTGCCTTTATTTAGTTAAAGGGGCAATGATGGACCTCTACATAATGTTTGTTAGGCCAGAGCTGGAGTAGTGTGTGCAGTTCTGGTTGCCACCCTATAGGAAGGTTATGACTGTGTGAGAGGTAGAGTGCAGAGGAGATTCACCGGGGATGTTGCCTGAGTTGGAGTAACCCAGCTATGAAGTGAGCCTGAGTTGGAGTAACCCAGCTATGAAGTGAGCCTGAGTTGGAGTAACCCAGCTATGAAGCGAGCCTGAGTTGGAGTAACCCAGCTATGAAGCGAGACTGGATAGGCTGGGATTGTTTTCCTATGAGTGGGAAAGCTGAGAGGGGGGTAATCTGATTGAGGGGTACAAAGTTCTGAGGAGCATGCATAGGACAGATAGGAATAAACCTTTTTACCCCTTATTAGAGAGGTTAATAAATGGGGACATAGTTATAAGGTAAGGGGAGATTTGAGGGGAAAAAAACCTCTTTCACCCAAAAGGTGGTATAAATCAGAAACTCGCTGCCTAAAAGCAGGAACCCTCAAGACATTTAACAAGTATTTAGAGGAGTACTTTGAACTTACAAGTGCTGGAAAATGCGTATAGAATAGAGCCATAGAGTCATAGAGATGTACAGCATGGAAACAGACCCTTCGGTCCAACTTGTCCATGTTGACCAGATATCCCAACCCAATCTAGTCCCACCTGCCAGCACCTGGCCCATATCCCTCCAAACCCTTCCTATTCATATACCCATCCAAATGCCTCTTAAATATTGCAATTGTACCAGCCTCCACCACATCCTCTGGCAGCTCATTCCATACACGTACCACCCTCTGCGTGAAAAAGTTGCCCCTTAGGTCTCTTTTATATCTTTCCCCTCTCACCCTAAACCTATGCCCTCTAGTTCTGGACTCACTGACCCTCCTGTCTCTCAATGCTAATATGTTCAAGTATATCACAGTTTCTCTCCTTAATTTTTAAACCAACATCATTCTTCTCGACAGTGAATACAGATACAAAGTACACACTTAAGATGTCAGATATGTCTTCCAGCTCTACATACAGGTTGTCACTTTGGTCACTAATTGGTCCTATTACTTTGTTGGTTATTCTCCTGCTCCTTATTTTCCTTTGATTTTCCTTAATATTAACTGTCAGTGTTTGTTCATGTCCCCTCTTCAATTTTCTAATTTATTTTAAAAGCAACCCCTAGCACTTTCTATACTCATTGAAGACATTTACTGGTTTGAGACTGCGGTGTCTACCATATGTTTCTTTTACTTTCTTATCCAATCCTGTGTATCCTTTGAATCCAGAGTTCTCTGGACTTATTGGTTCCCACCCTTCACCTTTACAGGAACATGTTAGTCCTGCACTTTTACTGTTACAATTTTGAATGTCTCCCACTGCTCTGATGTGAATTTTCCTGCATGTAGCTGCTCCCAATCTGATTTGGTCAGATGCTGTCTTGTGTTATTAAAATTGGCCACCCCTGGATTCACAACTTTATTTCCAGTCCATTTTTGTCCTTATCCATAATTACTTTAAATCTTACTGAATTATAGTCACCATCACTGAAATTCCCCTCCACAGGCACATCTGTCACTTGACTGGCTTTGCTCCCTAAAATTAGGCCCAACAGAATTCTCTCTTGCAGGAATCTCTATGTGCTGGCTTAAAAGTATTCCTGGATACATTTAAGAATTCCATCATCTTTGAACCTTTCACACTCTGTTTATCCAAGTTAACATTGGTGAAGTTGAAATTCCCCATTATTACATCATGTGGGTATTGCCTGACTTCCGCACAGCAGAGAACACTGTCTGAACCTAGGAACCAGAACTGTACTCAGAAATTAGTGATTTAATTGTTCAAGCAGAAGGATCATTGTTGTTCCAGACTAAACATTTAAATTGACAGAAGGCCATTTTAAGAAATGCTGAAAATTGTAAGTCATGTCAGGAATTATCGAGTCAACAGCATGAGGCAAGTATCAGAAATATTGGGTTTGGGAGGATATTCCATGACAGAGTGAGAAAATGAATGCAATGCAAGGCAATTGTGTCAAACTTTTAAAAACATCTAGAAGGTGCAATGTGGAGCTGCAAATGTCAGCAACAGGAACAATACCAGGACCTCTTATCTGAAGGAAATGGGAGCAATGGTTATGATCTGAAGTCATTGAAGTTAGTGTTACAGGCTGTAAGGTGTCTCATAGAAAGATGAGGTGGGGGGATCCAAGATGGCGGCGACCCAGTAAGACTGAGTCTATGTTTATATCTGAGAGTTTTGTTTATTTTTGTAAACTTGTAAAAATGTTAAATTTCTAATAAAAATATCTATAAAAAAAAAAGAAAGATGAGGTGACGTTCTGAGTTATTTTGGATAGAGAGATGAAAATGCACTTGGATGGAGCATTAAAACAACAAGAAACTGAAAGCACAGGCTCTATCCGGAGGACTGAACTGAAAGCAATCAGAATTCAACTTGGTTTCAATCTGCCTAATATCAGGGAGACTGCAACACGAACAGTGAATACATCGACTGAGTTGAAAGAACTACAATCACAAGGAATATGACTTATTTGGAGGGACTGCTTAGGCAATGAAATAGTGAGAAGGAAAATGATGAAAAGGCAGTTGTTGGATCTCCTGATTTGGGACTGATGGAAGAGTGGAACAGAGGGAGGGACTAAACCCTTAATGCTGGAGTGGAGGAGAGATGTGTTTGTTTGTGAAATATTGAAGATCAAGGCAGGTGAGATGTAAGGCAAGGACAAAAGGAATGCTATTGCAATTCTTGGAGGGAAGGGTGAAGGAGGAATTTTACTGGATGGGAAATGAGATGAAAATGGTTAAGGTCATAGTTGTTTATATGGTTCAACCTCGTGTAAACTTAATCTGACAAATGTGAAAATGCTTTCAAGTTAAAAGGCCTTTTCTCAAAGACACAGTCATGTTTTGAATTGGAGGTTTAGTTTTGTCGCTTAAAGTTTGAACAATATTAGTTTTGTGTGGTTACTATGAGCTGTAACTCATTTTGGGTACCAACAGTTATCATGGAGTCACACATGAGCAGGTGGAACTTGAATCTGGGCCTCCTGGCTTAGAGAAAGGGAAACCACCGCTGCACCACAGGGACACTCAATTAACATCTTATCCACTCTTAATTCACCTCCAACACTTACACCCTTTTCACTGCCCCATCCTCTATGAACATAGGCGTTGTAACAAATCCCCTTTCACCTTCACCCTTTCTCACTGTCTAGTGCTCCATTCGGTTCTTCAGGTGTGACTTATTTATTTAACAATTTGGAACACTGTACTTTCTCACAATATAGTCTCCTCTGTATTGGCTGAAACAAATGTAGGTTAATCACGTTGCTTAACATTGCCATTCAGTCTTTGAGCATAACAGTTTCACATCATTTACTACTTTAATTTACCACCTCACTTGCATTCTGATCTCTCTGTCTTACACCAAGCCAATGAAAGTTCAAGGACTGGCACTACATCCTTTGACTTTCTGGATTGAGCAATGTTTTCAGTAACTTCAGATCATAAGTACTGCTTTAATTGTAATCAGTGAGTAAATGCTGATAGCAGTTCTCCCATGAGCATTTCCAACCATCTGTTATTTCTTTACTGTTCATTACTGCTCCCATCTACTTTGTTATTTAATCATTCTGGTCTTCCACCCACCACAGACATTTTTTCTTTTTCCTTCATCTTTCATTTCCTTGTTTTGCTCAGCACTTCCCCAAAATTTGTTACTCTTTAACTTCCAGTTCTGAATTAGTTTCTCTTGCTCTGGATTACATAACCTCCTGAGTACTTTTGACATTTTCTGCTTTTATTTCAGGCTTATATCATCTAATTGATGTCACTAATTTAAAAGAAGGTCATGCAGTTAATTCGTGCCTTTCTCAAACTCAAGGTGTCCCCAACCTCTTGTTTTGCTTCTCGGCAGTACACTGAAAGAGTGCAGTCTGAGAAATTCTCGACAGATTTTATTTGAGAGTAAGGTTCAGCAATCTTCAGGCATCCTCCTATATTATAACTAAAGCATCAATGGAACTCAATTCCAAATATTAACCTGATACCAGGTCAAATAAGTAGTCTCGCTTCACTTTCTTTCAGTCAGCTTTATATTGTGTAAATTTAATGTCGATGTTAAACTGCACATCAACATTAAACTGCAGATTAAGTATTACTCACTTGATGTCTGATTTATGTTGCAGACTGGGGTGAAGCACATAATGTGTAAATAATTCACAAATCCATATGCATTTTTTTACAGATGAAAATCTTTCTCTTCCAACTTGCTGTTGCCATGGGAAATAAATCTTCTTGCAATAATTTATATGAGAACAAAGTCAAATAATTCAGTGATTGAGAAGTAGAAATATTAATGAGTATAGTCTATTTTTAATACAATGATAATTCACAGGCCATGGATATTGCTGAGATTTTGCCTTTATCAATCAAAACATTTCAAAACTGAATTATTGCAGGTTCAAATAATATCAAGATAATAAAATGCACGAGTAACAAGCAGAAAATTTGTTTTATTTTGTGGACTGACATAAGCAGGATATTATTCTGTTTAATACAATTTGCAAAAAGATTAACTGCAAGATAGGAGCTTACTATTTATTATCATTTATTACTGAGGAAGTTGGTGAAAATTTGTTATACCTGTGCACTTTCAGAGCCATCTTATTCTCTTGCTAACTGAAACACTAAGTTTTATGAGTAAAGTGTAATCATGGCTAAAGGCAACACATTATAATACTGACCCATTTTGCTATGCTGTTGTTTTCACTTGTGGAACTCACACTACTGAGAGAAATTTAGACATTTCTTCTTCGGCAGAACGGGAGAGACGCAGAACTGGAGGTGATTGGTTGCTTCTGCACACTTTATTCTGAATCAGTATTATGCCAACATTGATAAGACCTGGGAGCATATTCACCATTTTATTGAGATTGTATTTGGCATAAAGACATCCAGGCAACAACAAAATGATATTTAATAATTTATAAAAGGTAGGGTGAATCTGGCCCTCATAAGAATTAATTTCTACACAGGACACTGTGGTGCTGGATATTCTCGCATTACAGTACTATAAAATTCCTCTAAAGGTGCACAACTATAACAATACTTTACCAATTTTCTCAGAAAGAAATAGGAATTAGAAGCCAGTGTTTCAGTCAGTCTTATCGCAAGATGTATGGTGTTAGACAGAATTAATTGTCTATATCAAATCATATTGTTTGCTTATTTTCTTGCATGGAAAGTGCCTACATAACCACTAAAAGTCAATACTTCAGAAGTGGACAGATGTTCACACTTCATTCACTTACAGTCATCCAATGTGGAATGCATTATGGGTGAAACTCCTAACACTATTCCAAGTAACATTCAGTTCATGCCAAATTGGCAATGTTTTAGGCAGTCAATTCTTATTCCCTTTCTCTAGAAAAATATTATTCTGCATCTACTCTCAATGTTTGGTACCAGACTGGTGAAAAAATTTGTTTTTTTAAAAAAAGGATTGTGTTGTCCGAACAAATGAATCAATAATCATCCAGTCTGTGTCTCGGCATGGAATGTAAGCTTGATGTTAAATGATGTTTGCAAATGAAAGTGTGCGACAGTGTGTTTGAATGTTTAAGAAATACAGGATGAGTTGGCGATTAGATAATTGTGAGTGGGAACAACAGTGTTGTTGTGCATGTGTGAGAAAGACTGCATGAGTGAAAGGAATGGATACAGCAGCCTGATTGTGTGAGACAGACTGAATATAAGTGACTGTATATGTGCTTGTGTGTGGGCGCAGAAAGGTGAGCTTAAGTAATGGGTATTTAACTCATATATATATTCGGGCTAAGACTTTGCTTTCTTTTGAATAAGGTATCAACAAGTTGTTAAGTGAAACCCTTGGCCGGATGGGGCTATCATGTCGAAGTTGACAGGAACTTTTACTGATTAAAATATAAATGACAGTAAATGTAATTAATAAGCAACAGAGAGTCTATGTAACTCTGCTGAAGAAAATTCCATGACGTCAGGTCATATTAGTAGAGGATAATTAAAGTAGCCAGGAAACATTCTTCAGGATGACTGATAGCCAACTGTATTCGCAGTGTACGCTAAGAAACGAAAGGTTCTGTTCAAAGTCGGTCCACACGTTAAAAAGAAAACTCATAGAAGTTACTCTCCCTGCTGTAACATTAGCTTAACCACTTATTTCAGAACATTTAAATGAACGATGATAAGCATATAAAGTATTGATTTGTGAGCTTATCTGTTCTTATTATCGATACTTTCAATCATATACTTACAATCACGTACTCTACAACCACCTGATGAAGGAGCAGCGCTCCGAAAGCTAGTGCTTCCAATTAAACCTTGGTTGGATGATAACCTGGTGTTGTGTGATTTTGTTTTAACTTTGTACACCCCAGTCCAACACCGGGATCTCCAAATCATCACTTCAAAACACTGAACAGCAAAATTCTAAACCTGGGCATTAACAAAAAAGTTGTTAAACCGAGGAGTGTTAACACAATAAAGGAAATGAAATAGAATAATTCAGATGCAGTTAAGAATTTTTTAATGGATAAAACTGAAACGGTTGACCCAAGACTTTTTTTCAATATTATTAGCACAAAAAAAATTTAAAATTTGAAACAAACCGTTAGCGGTGAGCATTCAGGGGGATATACCTTCCGATTCAAAAGGAGAATATTCAGATTACGAACAACACCGGAGACTGTTAGACTCACCGCAATCACCCGAACCTCTCAATCTGAGCCGTGGTGAATCTGTACTCAATGTGCCATTTTCAAGACTCCAAGGTCTGCATTAAAGAGCAGTTATAACCGGAGTAAATCGAAGGAGAGGTCGGAGCAGCGGGAGAAAAGGATGTGATTGCCCTCAAGGCCTGGCCCAATGGGTTTTCCCTCAAAGTGCCTTCCCCATTATTTCTGAATCTTTATCGCCGTCACAATGAACAATTCAAGACAAGGAAGGAAGCGGTCAATGTGACCGAGCCTGAAATTAGGAAGGAACGCCAGCTCTGAGAGAATCTGCAATATTCAATTTGCCTTCAACTTTTAAACAGCGTGGCTAAATCCTCCGCAATTTGACACAAACACAGAAGTTAGCTGGAAAAGCTCAGCAGGTCTGGCAGCCTCTGTGCAGAGAAATCAGAGTTAACGTTTCGTCAGAACGTGAAACCTGCAACGGTCACCCTGATTTCTCTGCACAGATGCTGCCAGACCAGCTGAGCTTTTCCAGCTAACTTCCGTGTTTGTTTCTGTTTCACAGCATCCGCAGTTCTTTGGGGTTTTAATTAGTGTTGCGCTCTTCAGTTTGAACTTGTCTGGCTAAGGTGTTACATCAAGCTGCAGCATAATGTTCTTCCAGATGGAAGAAAAAGCGAGTCGAAGGATCGTCAGAGTAGCAATACAATGAAAGGGGTGCTGCAAATTGATCAATATCTCCCCCCCCCCCCCCAAGTGAAGAAACTATTATTTGTTAAATGTTGGTGCTTACACGTGCATTTTTAAAGTTGCATATCACTGTCAATGGTTAATGGGCGTGAGCAAGGAAGTGCAGCTCTGTCACCGTGCCCTGAACCCCTCCCCTGGAGGTGGACCTACTCTGCAGGTCTAGCCGATGACAGTAACACTCGGGAGCTCGGTCGCTGTGGCGTTGAACGGGAGTTATTCAAGTGGCGAAAGTCCCGAGGTAAACAAACTTGGCGTTAAAAATAATCTAGCAACGCCCCGTGTTCTGAAAGGGTCGGGATTCCTTTCTTTTGGACATTGAGAGTTCTACATTCAACAGCACATCTCCCGCTGCTGTGTAAGGCGTCGCTATCAGTACAACATCTCCCCGGTGCTGGCTCTATTTCAAAGTTGGGAAATTACTGTGTTCGCAAACGAGGATTGCAACTCTGTTCTGGCGCAGACCTGTTAACTTATTCCGAGAGGTCGGGCGATCCAGGTACGGGAGGGAGAGCTGGAAGACTGTTTTTCAATTTATGTTATTATATATAAATCGAATAATTCATCCATATCAGGCATAGATATCTAGAAAGACAATATTTCCACCTGGTCGGCTGATAGCAGCTCCACCTGGAGTCAATAATCGATTCATTGGAAAAGAAATACTGAATTTGGATGAATTGTTCATTAATTAACCGTGAATAGTTATTCCGAACAGGTACCCCTCTCCCGTTATTTGGGGAGCGGGGGAGGTGTTCACATCCGCCGTCACTTTTCATTTCCCGATCTTTGGCGACGCGTCTGCCGAAGTTACCAGCGAGCTGAGCCCAGTATTAAAGTCATTCCAGAGACACGGGATATCGGGGGAGGATGGATGCGCTGCTGAGCAGTGAGGGGAAAGGCGGCAGGAAACCCAAGTGCTCCCGGTGCAGGAACCACGGGGTGATCGCTTGGCTGAAGGGACACAAGCGGCTGTGCCCTCACAGAGAGTGTACCTGTGTAAAGTGCATCCTGATCTCAGAGAGGCAGCGGGTGATGGCAGCTCAGGTGGCACTGAAGAGGCAGCAGGCGGCAGAGGATGCTCTGGCTCTGCGGGACAACCTTCCTCCAAGGCCGGCTTTCCCTGATGGAACAGGGACAAGAGACAGGGCAGGCAGGGAGTCGAAACGGCCTCAGAAGAACCAGCTGTCAGGTATGTTAAATTAACAAAGAACTTTTAATTAAAAAAAAAGATTGTTGTTATATTTGACTCTGTGGTAGATATAAATGCAATTGGATAGCTTACCTGCTCATAAAGTATATAGCGTCAACCTCCTCAAGCTACAAACCTAATGTTGAGCTTGCTTTTTGTACACCTTATTCGTGGCCTTAATTTTGTATTCATCGGTCTTTTCTATCACCAGGTGATCTTTTTATGGTATGATCTGCCTGCGCTGCACTCAAAACAGAACTTTTCACTGTATCCAGGCACATGTGACAATAATGAATCAAAGCTAATCAAAAATTCAACCAGCTATCAACATTAATATGCCTCCACTATTTCATTAGTTCACTAATCATACCGCAGCTTATTTTCGGTTTGAAGTTTTGGAAGAAAATATAGATTGTGTTAACGCGATTGTAAGTCCAAGTTTACAACGCTAGTGAAGTTAAAAATCACTCATCAGGTTATAGTCCAACAGGTTTATTTGGAAGCACTCGCTTTCGGAGCGCTGCTCCTTCATCAGGTGGGTGTGGAGAATAAGATTGTAAGGCACAGAATTTATAGCAAAAGTTTACAGTGTGATGTAACTGAAATTATAAATTGAAAAATACCTGGATTGTTTGTTAAGTCTCCAAGTCATAACTAATGAAAAAATCGCAAGTAATGTTTCCACCCGGTGACACAGTCTCCTTGTGTAATATTTAGTATTTGTATTTACTCTTAACTGAAAGGTAAGTTCGATAGAAATTGACGTGTTTACGAATTGAATTCCTGCGTAAAAGATCTAACCACATCCTCAAGGATTTGGAAATAATTGAATGTATTTTTCATTCAGACCGATGCGAGGTGAGAGGTTTCACAAACGAAGCCAGAGCAGTTGAAACGGATGATTTGGAAATGCCAGTCCCTTTGTCGGAGAGGTTGGATTCCAGGCGGTTCCCGCTCACAGCCGGCTTTCATAGACAGTACAGAGACAACCAGCTCCCGCCGGCCAGGATGAACCACATGGAGATACTGCAGCGACTGTTCCCCTCGGAGAAGCGATCCGTGTTGGGGTTAGTGCTTCAAGCGTACCACGGGGACGTGCTAAAGACGATCGAAACCTTCCTGTCGGCTGCTGAAGCTGTGATGAACAATCACCTTGTCTCCAGCATGAGGCAGCTCTGTTCTGCTGGGGCTCTGGGCAATGGACTGAGCCCTCACCCAGTTAGAGAGGTCTCTCTCGGAGGTATTAACTCGGCCTTCACTCCTCTGCAAGGCCCGCTCCCTGCTGCCGCCGTCTTGGCTTACCGAAGGTCAGGTTTATCCACCTCCATCCACTCCAGAAGTTCGCCCTTATTTTCTTACCCATTCAGTGGAGCCGGGTGTTCACCGATGGGATTTCTGTTTCCTTATCGCGCAATTCCCACTTGTTCCTCCGAGAGATTCTGCCTGGAAAACCTCGAACTCTGAAAGTCAGGTCCCATGAAAATGTACAGACGTTAGAATCATAGATTCCGTACAACTCCCTCCCCCCTGCATTTTCCATGTCGAGATTAGAGTGGTGCTGGAAAAACACAGCAGGCCAGGCAGCATGCGAGGAGCAGGAAAATCGACGTTTCAGGAATGGTCATCAGGAATTCCTGATGAAGGGCTTTGGCCCGAAACGTCGATTTTCCTGCTCCTCGGATGCTGCCTGGCCTGTTGTGTTTTTCCAGCACCACTCTAATCTCCAAGCATCTGCAGTACCCACTTTCGCTTTTTCCATGTCGAGTTCACCTAGCCGGAACACCCCTGGACACTATGTACGATTTAGCACGGCCAATCCACCTAACCAGCATATTACTGGACTGTGGGAGGAAACCGGAGCACCCGGAGGAAACCCACGCAGACACGGGGAGAATGTGCAAACTCCACACAGTCAGTCGCCCGAAGCTAGAATCGAACCCGGGTCCCTGGCACCGTGAGGCAGTGCTAACCACTAAGCTAACGTGCCACCCTTAACACGATTTAACAGTGACAACTTGACAGCATAAATCATATGATAGGTGCTAAAAAACTACCCTCAGCAGTTTGAGGTTAGAGTCATAGGGAGTTACAGCAGGGAAACAGACTCATCGGTAAAAACAATGACTGCAGATGCTGGAAACCAGAGTCTAGATTAGAGTGGTGCTGGAAAAGCACAGCAGGTCAGGCAGCATCTGAGGAGCAGGAAAATGGACGTTTCGGGCAAAAGCCCTTCATCAGGAGTAGACCCTTCCGTCCAACTCGTCCATGCCGACCAGATATTCTAAATTAATCGAGTCCCACTTGCCAGCGTTTGACCCATATCCCTCTAAAGCCTTCCTATTCATATACCCATCCAGCTACCTATTAAATGTTGTAATTGTACCAGCCTCCACCACATCCTCTGGCAGATCATTCCACACACGCACCACCCTCTTCGTGAAAACATTGCCCCACGGGTCCCTTTTGATGAAATAGTTTCTTGAATCTTGCTTTTTGGCAGTCCTCAGAGGGAACGCACTTCTTTCTAACCATCAGCACCCCCTCTCCACCTCCGGGAATATTGACACATACAGTAACATCAAAGGACAGAGTGTATCTATCTGATGGATGGGAGCAACGTTCCAAACGTTGGGGTAACGTTCCATTTGTTCCCATTTTGTAGACCTTCAAACCTGACCTTGAGTTCTACATATTGCAAGGCAATGCTTTCCATTCACGGAATTGTAAATAATGACCATCTCAGTAAACTCTTTCACACTATCATTTGCAAACATATTTTGAAAGAATGTTAAGGTTACAGCTTTATTCTACCTAGCAATAATAGCTTTAACAGTGATCTTGCGTTTGGGCAAGCACTAACTTAATTCATTGAGTGAAATTTAAGAGGATTTAGTTTGGTGAAGTAGTGTAAATAATGTAATATAAAACTCTTAAAATCGAAACGAAAAAATATCGAATTAATGCTGTTAGTGGAACAATGTTTAACGAGGTATTATCTGAACTGTGAGGTAAGATTGGCTTTCTCTCTGCGCAGTATTCCCCTTTCCATGAGGAATTTGGTTTTCAACCTCTTCCCTTACTCGAGGCATGGTGACCCTTAGGTTAAACTACACCAGTTGTCTTTCTATTGAGAGAGCAGCCCTGCGATTTGATAGGACTACGGTACCTGTACCTTTTTTAAAAAAATGTCCCATAACACTCCCCTCATGAAAATAGGAATTCAAAAACAGTATTTTATTTAAGAGCTCACTGTTACCGTCTTCAAGTGAGCTTTCTTGGTCCGTCACCTTGCATAATGAATGGCAGGTATTCACTATACCAATGGGTAAACATTATCAAGTGTATGAACACGCGCTCAAACAAACACTGACTTTCCATCACAGATGTCAGGGTAGGAATCGACAATGGAAACACTGCCAATTCTTCTCATCTGTATTCCAGGGGTGAAAGAACTAATTGTAGCACCTCACTAACCTCCCCCGATTAGAATAGTTATTTGCATAGACCACTGGCAGAACTATAGACCTTCTAAGAATGATTGGTATTTTCTCGATTCCTGTTTTCAATTTGTTTAACACTCCTCTCCTCAGGATTTGACTTTACATTGTCTTATGGATCCATATTCCCCATTAGCCTTCTTTAACTTGTACAAGTAGCGATTTTTCGTTTGTAAGTGGAATGGTGAGATGACAATTTGACTGTGCAAGGACATAACAGCAGAATCCAATTATGTTCACATCTCATACTCAAACTTAATCACAATTCCAGTCAGATGTCACTGATCTAGGCAATTCTCTCACTTCCTTGGAAAATATTAATCAATTTTAGTGTTGCGAGCATTAAAGATGATTTTCATTGTAATCACCATTTCAACAATAACAACCACTTGGATTTGCATAGTACCGTTAAAGTGATAAAACATCCTGAGACACCGAAACCAAATCACATAAGGAGTTATTATACAAGTGGTCAAGACATTGATCGAGGTGTTGGGTTTTAAGAGAATCTTTAAAAAGGCGAGAGAGAGAAAAAAAGTCGAAAGATTTAGTGAGGTAATTTCATATAGAAATATCCATTACAATTTCAGAAATGTAATTTAATCTTTTATTAAAGTGTAGCATTCTTTGCCAGAAATGTATGAAATAAATTCATTGTAATTCAGTGACTGCAACATCATTAATATTAATCGTGTATTTGTACTGACGGAGACTATACAGATTTTTTTTGATTGTATACATGGACCTGCTGTGTATTCTCATCATTTTCTGTTTATATTTCGGATTTTCAACACACGTTTTTCGTCTTGGTTTCATTTATTGGCTGAGTATCTGACGTACTACAGGCCAGCAACACGACTATAAACAGGATACTGCAAAATGTCTTAGCAGGATGCAAAAATCATTTTGATAATTGAATTCCTTTTAAGACTTCAGTATTATTTGGCATGGCATGATTATACAGTAACCGGTTTGCCCACTAACAGCATTGGAGTAATGACCAGAGTATTGCTTTTGCTGATATTAGTTGAGGGAGAAGTGATTGACCACAAACCCGGAAACTTCCGTAGTTCCAGGTTGAATAGCGCCGCGAAATTGTTTATTTCCAGAGTGAGCGAGATTGTGGGGATCTCAAAAGGCAGCATCGCTAAGAGTCCCGAGGAAGTGTCACTGGACCCGAAACGTTAACTCCAATTTCTCTCCACAGATGCTGCCAGACCTGCTGAGTTTTTTCCAGCAATGTCTGTTTTTGTTTCTGATTTACATCATCCAAGTTCTTTTCGGATTTTGCTCGTCCTGTGATCCCTCGCCGCTATATATAAATGTCAGCCTGGAACCTATTCTGGAGTTTCTGCGTGGGACTTTGACCCAGAGTTGAGAATCCTACTACTCAGGCTGCTGATACCTCGGATTCCTCACAAGTTCCAAACAAGTGAAAGTGGGTATTGCAGATGCTGGAGATTAGAGTCAAGATTAGAGTGGTGCTGGAAAAGCACAGCGGGTCAGGCAGCATCAGAGGAGCAGGAAAATCGACGTTTCAATTTTTGGTGATCAGGATTCCTGATGAAGGGCTTTTGCCCGAAACGTCGATTTTCCTGCTCCTCGCATGCTGCCTGACCTGCTGTGCTTTTCCAGCACCACTCTAATAAAGTTACAAAGGGATGTTGGCTGCTACATCCAGCCATATCGTCTTCAGATTTCAGCCTTGATGTGGAGGTGCTGGTGTTGGACTGGGGTGGAAAAAGTTAAAAATCACAACACCAGGCTAGAGTATAACAGGTTTGTTCGGAGGCACTAGCTTTCCAAGCACTGCTCCCTCCTGAAGCGCTTTGAAAGCTAGTGCCTCTGAATAAACCTGTTGGACTCTAACCCAATGTTGCGCGATGTTTAGATTTCAGGGAGAGAATCAAACCTCAAACTCAACCCCTGGTTATTTCAAATCTCAGTGAAGGTTATTGACATGTTCTACGTAAACATGGGCGATGTGAACACAAATTCTGAAAGACAACTGAATAGAAATAGATTTTGACTTAATCAAGTGACACATACTGTCCACGTATCAAAGACACTCAATTGCTATTCAACAAGTATAATCTATACGAAGCATAAAGAAATGAATATATCGCTGCCATGTTCCAAGTTTTTTCTGAAAACTGAAAACTTTAAGTCAGAAGTTACACGGCGCCAGGTTATAGTCGAACAGGATTATTTGGAATCACAAACTTTCGGAGAACAATGTGGGCGGCATGGTGGCACTGCTGCCTCACAGCTAGTGTGCTTCCAATTAAACCTGTTGGACTATAACCTGGTGTTGTGAGATTTTTAACAATATAACACTGTGTAAGATAATCCTCACTAGGCAGTTACTGCAGTCCTCGTGATTTCTGGCAAATGCAACAAAACCTGCTCCAGCTGGACTGAAAGAAGTGATCTTTCCTCAACAATTATCTGTGGTAAAACTGTTCTCCACTTATTGCTATGACCTTTCTCGCTTCCAGTTTACCAGTGAAATAGTTTCCCTTTGAGATCATGGTTTTCTGCAGTTTGCACCGCACACTCCGCGGCCTGATTGGTTTATGAACTGACTCTGTTTGTACAAAGATACTTGGGAAGTATTGTAACTGTGCAGCGTTTGCTGTTCCCAGCCGCAGGGTGTGCCTATTGTAACTCGATGTCTCTCCATTCTGAGGACCAGACTGGAAAAGTTAAACGTGCACATTCCCCCCAAACAATCCGAATCAGTAAAATTCCTCAAACTGAACAAAAAAATTCTAAATCAGTTGAATCCCTCATCGCCCTCCATTTCAAATCTCCAGAAGCAGTTACATTTGTGGCGACTTTGTTCAAGGGACTTTGCCCGTTTCCAACATACACAGGTGTGTAAAACAAACGACCACCGTACTGTCGAGTTAATCTCGCTCATGACTGACCTTGTGCAGAATTCATTGGAACCGTGAAAATGAAGCGGTGATTTTATTAGTTTCAATCTGAAACAACAGTAGCCTGACGAATCAGAACGTTCTGAACTGCGTCTAACCCAATGAAGAGCTTCTACAATGAAATCAGTGGGGGGCAAAAAGCTCTGTGTTTCACACCTCCTGGCCGCTAGGTATTATAACATGCCGGTGTCTAACTCGGGCTCAGAAAGCGGATGTCTTAACAAACAAAGAACCAGCAACTGCCTGATAGTTCGAGTGGTGGAAAATAATGGGTTTACAGTCTGGTCACCAACAAAAAACTCTTGAAAGTACGTGCCATCATAATTGTTGTTTGGATGCTCAGTTTTAATTACCGTTGTTTCATTCCGGGCATAAATGTCGGCTTGTTTGCTTCACTAATTCTGTTCAAGAGTTAGATTAGATTACTTACAGTGTGGAAACAGGCCCTTCGGCCCATCAAGTCCACACCGACCCTCCGAAGAGCAACCCACCCAGACCCATTCCCCTACATTTACCCCTGCACCTAACACTACGGGCAATTTAGCATGGCCAATTCACCCTAACCTGCACATTTTTGGACTGTGGGAGGAAACCGGAGCACCCGGAGGAAACCCACGCAGACACGGGGAGAACGTGCACAGACAGTCGCCTGAGGCGGGATTTGAAACGGGTGTCTGGCACTGTGAGGCAGCAGTGCTAACCACTGGGCAACTGTGCCGCCCAGTTACACGAACATGCAGCTCCGAACTGTCCTGGGGGCGGAGGCGGGAGGCGGGGAGGACAGTAGGTCTCACTGTTCTTTCAGAGAAAAAAATAAATCCGGGGTCTCTCTGATTTCTGACCCGTTGTTTCACACCGAAAAACGACCAATTATTAGAGTTCGATTCGGACAGTCACGCTTCTGAAGCACCCCAATATTGTGATGGTTCTGATTTCCTCTCACCCACCCAGGTTCCTGGCCTCGAATGTTAAGCAGCTGAACAGCTTCCAGCCGTTTCTTATTTCACAAATTTCGATGGAACATTCATATTAGGCATGAAATCCTCTGAACTTAGGGTTTTTTTTGGCTTTTTTTTGCGGATGACTGGAGTTTACATCGAAAGCGCAAGACCATTTTGAGCAATGCTATTTAAAAAAAATCTTAAGGGGTAGAACCGCACTTTCAAATAGATTTAACATCTATTGTTTATTTCTCTCCTCCCCATCTTCACTAATGCATTCCAATCTCTCCCTAGCTACAATCATTTCTGTAGAAGGGTCACTGGACCCGAAATTTTGCTTTCTCTCCACAGATGCTGCCAGAATTGTCGAGTTTTCCCTTTTTTTTTTGGTTTTTAACATTTAATCAAACTGATCTATTTATTCTATTGAATGTTTAGTTCTGCGTTGACTTGGCACAGACTATGTTTTAAAGCCTAGGTTTAAACACCGGTGATAGTGAGGATTGAGGGGGAACAATGGAGGTCAGGTCAGAAAAAAGAGCACTGAGCAAAACGCAGGCAGCAACAGTGGGTGAAGAGAGAAGTAGCTGTTTCACTCTATGGTGGCCCTTCATCAGAATTTGTTATGCAGCTGACTGGGATCTGCAACATTAAAACAATGTAGAGCTGGAGCCCACTTTTCAGGCTCTGACCCCAACCCACACACTAGACCTTGCCATCATGGTCTGCTACCACACACCCATTTCAGCCATTAACTGAGGTCTGTCTTTTAGTTACTACAGGCTTGGTGCTGGGTTGGAAAGACTGTTATTCCAAACTTTTCCTTTCCTTTTCTAATTTATTTCCATGATTTGTAATGCTGGTCTTTTTATTTCTTTATTTTTATAATTTTTTTTCTCATTAAAAATTTGTTCTTAAGAATCTTTACCTACGTACCTTTGTACCTAAATGGTTCTGTAATGTGGTGACTTGTAAACTTTCCACTGTATTCATTTGAGTATGTGACAATAAAGTGAATTCAATTTGATTCAATAATGATCCCCGTTAGCAGCTATTCATTCTTCCAGGCTGACCTTTACCCACTTTCTGGATTAGTGGTGCTGGAAGAGCACAGCAGTTCAGGCAGCATCCGAGGAGCAGTAAAATCGACGTTTCGGGCAAAAGCCCTTCTGACCTTTACCCACTGCTTTGTCTACCCAATGGCGTTTCTCTCCACCCATCGTTTACTCCTCCTCCCTCTCCCCATCTTCGCTAATATATCCCAACCTTTCTCCAGCTACAATCAGTACTAAAGAAAGTAGTCGAGCGATTGGTGTTGGAAAAGCAAAGCAGGTCAGACAGCATCCAGGGAACAGGAGAATGACATTTTGGGCAAAAGCTCACTGGAGTGTTTGATTAAAGGCTTGAGCTGGCAACCACTGATTATTGATGCAGATGGAGTTGCCTTTGAAATCCTTCTCAACCCATTCCCCCCAGAGCTATGTGTAAATCTCATGCCAGAATGTGCATGTCACCCCTAGGGAATTATTAACACATCTTTATTAACCCATGGAATTTGTCAAGCACATTTAGAGTTAGGAATAAGCATACTATCAAGAAAAGTCCAGTTTATCCTGAAACAACATTTCATGCCCTTTAGAGAACCATCTGCTTACATCTGTAACAATAATGCTTCTATTCAAAAGCAACCAATAAGCCTTTGTATTTATAACATGACTGGCAATAAAACATTTCCATCTGGAGCACTAATGTTATATTTCTTGATGTGTATCACTGAGGTGTGAGTCAGGTGAAACAGAGAGTGAAAAATCAAATCCTATGGAAGGAGTAACCAAGCTAAGAAAAATTTTTATTCTGAAATTATACCACCTCTTTCTCAAGGATGTGATGATATGGACTTTAAGGCATTGTTGAGCTGGGATGTCACTTTTTTTTAGATACTGATAAAACCTTAAGTTATTTTGGGACAGTGACTTGAAAGAAATTCTGGTATTTACAAACTAATCAATTGAAACCTGCATCCTCATTCCCAAGCAATTGAAGACTTAACAGCAATTTTGGTTTGTCCAATACATCACATCAGTTGTATGACACTTTGATCTTTTACTGTAAGTTCTGTGTCCTATACTCCTGCCCTACTAGCTACCTGATGAAGGAGCAGCGCTCCAAAAGCTTGCACTTTCAAATAAACCTGTTGGACTATAACCTGGTGTTATGTCAAGGATGTGAGGCAGTTTTGCTTTAGGTGGATGTGAAACTGTCTCACTATAACATTTGAACGGAACCTTGAACTTTGTAACAAATCTGAACCCTTCAGAAAAATCCTGCCAACCAGCTGGCATTGAAACTTGGTTTTGAAATGGTTCCAGAACATAGGAAACACAGTTAAACTTGAGCAGGTGAACTCTTAGAAATACATTGAACATGAGAGCAGAAGAAATATGACAAGACACACACACACAATGTATACAGCTTTCTCCATCATTCACTATGATTAGTGAATCTCACTCAATTCATACATGCCTCAATTTCTCATAGACCAAAGTCTATCGATTGCATCTTTAAACTTGCAAGAATGGAGCATCCACAACTCTCTGGGATAGAAAATTCCAAAGATTCCAAGCCATTTGAGGGAAGAAATTTCTATTCCCCCTAGTCCTAAATGAAAGACCCCTCATACAATAGCTCCCTCATCCAGGGCTGATCCAGTTAATATTTGTTCCTTACACCAGTTTCCTTGCATTGAAGACTAACATGCAACATGTTTTTCCTAACTGCTTGCTGTACTTTCATGCTAACTGTTTTGCATTCCTTGTCTGGCCACGCAGACGTCTCTCTTAATATTTACATCTATGAGTTTTATGCTTTTTATGTGAGTAAATAATCTCACACTTCCTTATTTTATTAACCACCCTGTCCCTATAACCCTGCATTTCCCATGGCTAACCCACCTAACCTGCACATCCCTGGACATCAAGGGCAACTTAGCACGGCCAATACACCTAACCTGCACATCTTTGGACTGTGAGAAGAAACCAGAGCACCTGAAACAAACCCACTCAGACAACAGAATTTATTCCTGATGAAGGGCTTATGCCCAAAACATTGATCCTCCTGCTCCTTGGATGCTGCTTGGCCTGCTGTGCTTTTCCAGCACCACACATCCTTCTGGTAGTGTGGTGTATCAAAGATGCAGGGAGAATGTGCAAACTCCATATTGACAATCATCTGAGGGTGAAATGGAACCCAGGTCCCTGGCGCTGTGAGGCAGCAGTGCTAACCAACGAGTGAGTGCGCCACCCCAAATATATTATAGTCCAAATTCTATCTTGTTTTCTGCTCACTTAACTGCTCTATACCAAACCTAGATACAGTGCTCCATGTCCTCTGTACATAAATAATTTAGTTTAATGCCCTTGCTATAGCTCTATTTACTCAACTCACCAAAACATTTGTCCCAGCATAGTTCAGGTGAAAACCATCCCAAAATACTGTACATCCTCCTCTGTCTTCAGTATTGGTGCCACTACCCCATTAATTTAAATCCATTTCCCCTACACCGATCTTTAAGCTAAGCATTCAGTTCTCTGATTTTATTTACCACATGCCTATTTGGTCATAGCTCAGGTGGTAATCAGAGACTTTTTTTTTGAGTTCAGATTTAAAAAAAAATTAGAACACAGCATTTATATTCCCTCAGCTGATCTGGCAGCATTTGTGGAGAGAAATCAGGATGAAGATCCAATCACCCTTCTTCGAAAGACAGTTCAATTTTGAACCTTCCTAGTGACAGACATTCCTCCTCTGCCAGTACAGCGTGGGTACCATTTGACTTTTTGGGAAAGGCAGATGAAAATTATTGATTTAACATCTCAGTTGTGCCTCTTGCTCCCATTGAAAATCACCTTGTTCCCGAATCAGCCCTCCTCCTTCTTTTACCACTCTACTACTTGTTTCCATACATGGTGTGGATATTTCCCTTCATGTTAATGTTTTTCTTACAAATCCCCTGTTGCTTCTTAAACATGGTTTATCACCTTTCCTCTTAACCTTCTGTATTCTCCATGCTTCTCAGTTGTATTTTTGTCCTGACTACGGTAATAAGCACACTACTTTGTCTTTATTTTAATTTTGACCTCTTTTTTTCCATCAAGAAAGCTCTGGATTTGTTTTCTGTCCCTTTTCCTTTTCAGAGAAAGCACCTTCATTGTGCCTGAACCATTTTTCAAGATTGCCCATTGTTCAGTTGCAGTGTTTCCTATCAACATTTTGGTTCAGTCTATCTGACCCAGTTTCATTTTTGCCCCATTACAATAATCTGTCCCCCAGCTGTCATCTTCTATCATCCTGAAGCTTACGATACAGTAATCACTGTCTCCTAACTATTCCCCAGCTGATACTTGATCTACTTAGCCAACATCATTTGCACAAGCCAGGTCTAACAATGCATCCTTTCCTATTGGACAGGACAGACACTGGATTAGGAATTTTTCTTGAATGCAAAGTGGGACCATTTTTCCCCTCTCTGCCCTTAGTGCTACCGTCATGTCACTTTACATTCGGATAGTTAAAATCCCTAATTATAACCCTTGTATGTTGGCACAAATCAGTAATTTCCCTGCAGATTTGTTCCATTACATGTATCCCTCTAGTTAGACTACACTGAGCTATGTAATTGCACCCTTTTTGTACCCTAGCTATACACTGCTCGATTCAGTCTTTGAATCCTCTGGGACATCCTCTTTTTCCAAAACTGCAGAACACTCCTTAACCAATACTGCCAGCCCTACTCCCAGCCTTACTTTCTTATCTTTTTCAAACATCGCGAACCCAAAAGTCTTAATCCAGCTTTTCCTGGAGCAAAGTGTCTGTTGTCACAGCATCATTTTTTGACATGACAATCTGTACCTGTAAATCCCTACTCATACGTATCACACTCATGGAGACAATAACCCAGATTTAACTCAATTACTTTCTCCTTTTAGCTTCCTGACTTACTCTTCCCTATGTTGGTTCTATCTGACTCTCCAAGAATTTTGTGCACTCTGACGTTCCTTTCTAATATTCTCCTGGTTCCCATTCCCCTGATGAGTTAGTTAATTTTTTTCACAATAACACTAGCATAATGCCCTCCAAGGAACTTAGTCCCAGCTCTTTTCAGGTGTAACCCATCTGGCTTGTTCAGGTTCCATCTTTCCCATCCTACAGCTGAAGGATCCAAAGTCCCCTGATTTGCCCTATCGTTCCAGCCACACATTCACATTCTTCTATTTTTGTACTGATTTAAATGTGGCGCTGGAAGTAATCTGGGGATTATTACACTTGAGATCCTTTTTGTTATTTTTTCCCCCTAACTCCCAAAATGCTGATTATTAAGCCACAGTTTCCTTCCTATGCAAGTTGCAGGTTCCAATATGGCCTATGGGTTCTGGCTGAGCACCCTTTCTGAGCACAAAGTGGTGAAGACTGGCAAGGTCAAGGAGAGCATCAGAGCTGGATAGGGGTGAAGACGAGTAGCAGACTCAGAGGGGGTGTGGAAGTAGGCACATATCAAATATTATCACTGGACTGGTAAACCAGAGGTTAATTGCCCTGGGGGTATGGGTTCATATTGCTTGCTTACTATGGTCTGCCTGTGCCGTTTTTCATTGTCCTTTGGTACACATGACAATAATATTAGATTACATTCCCTACAGTGTGGAAACAGGCCTTCAGCCCAACCAGTCCACACAGACCCTCTGAAGAGTAACCAACCCTGACCCATTTCCCTCTGACTAATGCACACGGCACTATGGGCAATTTAGCATGGCCAACTCACCCGACCTGCACACCTTTGGACTGTGAGAGGAAACCGGAGCATTCAGAGGAAACCCACACAGGGACAGGGAGAACGTGCAAACTCCACGCAGACAGTCACCCGAGGCTGGAATCAAACCTGGGACCCTGGTGCTGTGAGGCAGCAGTGCTAACCACTGAACCACTGTGCCACCCCAAAGGTCAATAAATCAGTCACATTGTATTGTGACAGCTGGTTGAATTTGAATTCAACGAATGAATCTTGAATATAAAGCTGGTCTCCATCATGAGCTGTCATTTATTGTTGTAAAAAGTATCCATGTTCGTGAGGAAAGAAAATCTGCTGTCCTTACCTGGTGAACCCAAGATCCACAGCAATGTGGTGGACTCTTTAATGCCCTTTGAAATGGCTGAGCAAACCATTCAGTTCAAGGACAATTAAGGACAGGCAACAATTGCTAATCTTGCCAGTAACACCCACAATCCCATGAAAAACAATAAGGAGAGAAATGGAATATAATGGATCAAATTTTACTGCATTTGCATTAATTCAAAAGAGGACTGGCAAGGCACTTTAAAAGTCAACATTCTTTTCTATAAATATCTAAAACTGGTTATGGTTCAGCATTAGTCAAATTGAAAAGAAAACTCCGTTGTCTGTTTTATTAATTAGGAAAAGAGGGGGAACTTTAAAGCTAAACAAAGAATAAAAAATATCTTAATGTTTGTAACTTTTAGTGATAATAAATGCAACAAACTTATGTAAAATCTGATGAAAATGGTTAGATATAACAGAACCCTGATACTGACCGTGGATATTTCGCTGCCTGTGGATGTTTGAATCTTGCACCACATGACAAATCTAACATGAGCTACTTAGGAATGTATGACTCACATTGGAAAACACTGAGAGGCTGAATTGGCTAACCTCCAAATGCATGAAAAATGAAGTAGATGATCTTTGAATCAGCACCAATGACTGAAACTGAATAATTCTGTCATATTTTCAACAATGCTCATTTAATGAAAAGCAAAACATATTTTGTATGATTTTGGACAATTGACTTGGCATTAAGTTTGGGAATGTAAATGACATAAAATGACTTTTTTCCTTTTACTTTCATGAGTGCCACTTAATGCTTTTAAAACTGTTTCGATTTGCAGAGATTTCACATAAAGGAATGTTGATGGTATTGGGACAGTCCTGCTCTGAAACTTACTACCTTCTCTGATCTCAGAAAGACTTGAAAGATGCAAGGATTCTGAAATCTGCTAACAACATCCAGTATCCGCGAAATATGAGACTTCAGTAGGAGTTTTAGATTCGGTAAACTAAAATGGTGGTTTCACGTGTTTCTTGCAAACAGAATAGACAATGGTGCTGTCCTCTATGATTATCTTGAGGTTACAGAAGACTGTCTCAGGCTGCACAGGTGGCTGCTAGTTGAATCTTTTCATGAGAATGCACCTGGGTACATAAACATCGGCTGAGCAAACACAAGGCCCACCCATGACACGATGGAATTGTTGGCCAGGCAATCTGGATTTAATTATATCCCAGTAGAAGATTCAAGAATAGGTTGTCACTGTCAAAGTTATTCCAGTTGAACTAATAAGACTCTCAAAAGTAAATCTCCACATAGAATATCCTCTTTGTTGTTTCCTATCTGAGTACATTTCCTGTGGGCTTGAACGTCGTTGTTTGGAGCTGGTTATTTCACCAGCAACTGGTCATGGGTGATTGCAAGCTATTTGATGTAATTTACTTCGCTGTGCCTGGAATAAAGTATAATCCACAACTGTTTTGTGGAGAGTGAAGTCATAGATATTTCATTAATATACCTCCGAAGAAATTGTTTTATTTTAAACCAAGGGCTTTTGAAGGCCATACGTAGTAAAACATATTAAAATAAAAGCTAAAATATACAGTAATGTAATGTAAATGAAATACATGAGAAACACACTGATATTTTTCACTCTGATGTAATTGTGTAACCAACAACTTGCTTTTATATAGAACCTTTAAAGTAATAAAGCATCTCACGGCATCTAATGCAGAATTACTGCATACCAAGCAGTAGAATAATGGTTAAGAAAATTGATCAAAGATATGCTGAAAATGTTGCAATGAGATTTTCAAAGGCAGGCAAAACAATAGCAACACCGAGAGAATGATAAAAGGCATTGCAGACTGGAGGTAACTAGGTGTCTGTTGTCAATGGAGGAATGTTGATTGGTATACATGGGGTTAGAGTTGAAGACTGGACTAAATTGCACAAATAAAGTAAAACAGGTCATGAAGTGCTTTGTAGGATTTTGAATTCAGTTTCTTGGAGACCAGGTAGCCAGTAGAATTTGAACCAATGGCTGAGCAGGCAGGATAAGTGCTGTGAGGTTTTTGGGTGAACTGAGGTTTGCTTGGTTTCTCAATATTCTGACAACCAGATGTTGTAGAAAAGATTTCAGCAGAAATGCAGGGAATACATTCAGACATAAGTTTGTATGCCTTGCTCTGTTCAATCAGCTTTTGATCTGTATGTCCTTATATTTAATGATCAGCCTGTACTGCATGCAAAACAAAACTTTTCACTGTACATAGGAACATGTGACAACAATAAATCAAATCAAATCAAAAATCAAAGTTGAGGAGGCACTTGCTGCAATTGGAGAAGGTCAGGAAATTGAGAGACATTTCCGATGACGGCTGTTCTAAAGATCAGGGTAGCAATACTCAGGCCAAAGGATTTGCTAATAGCAGTGATAACGGGTAGCTCAGTTGTTAGGAATTGGGTTCATGGCAGAAATTAGTTTGGGTAAAACAGAGGGGAAGTTGGGGAAAGAGGTTAAAATGCTGTGTAATTGTTGTTGAATGGATAAAAGCTGATTGTGTGAGGATATATGGAGAAGATAGAGGATGTTGGCTCAATTTACTTAATGCCACTTACTGGACAATCCCTCAAATCATAGTTATTGTTCTGGTGAAAGTTTCATGCACCATTTTCTATTTTTAAAATAAAATCTTAAAAACCAACCTTTTTGACAAAGTTTTAGCCCTCTGACTTAATTCTCCTTAATTGCCTGAGTGTTACACTTTGTTTGATAATGTTCCCTTGAAGCACTATGGGACATTTCTTGCATTACAGGCATTACAAAATTACATTATTGTTGGTTTATGGTGGAAAATGAAGCCCAAGATAAGCAAAATAAAATTTGACAAATCAGAGGATTGAGCTTTTGGCCTTTCAGTATAAGGCTTGAAGGCTTTCGAGTTGAAGATGCTGTTAAGCAGCCTGGCAGCAGCATTGTGAATTTTTGAGAGTATGTGTGGATATTCGTGTGGGTGGAGTGTTTTGATAAAGTTGAGAGTGGGTGCTGGAAAAGCACAGCAGGTCAGGCAGCATCTGAGGAGCAGGAGAATCAACGTTTTGGGAAAGAGCATTTAGTCAAGCCTCATTCCTGATGAAGGGCCCTTGCCCAAAACATTGATTCTCCTGCTCCTCAGATGCTGCCTGACCTGCTGTGCTTTTCCAGCACCACACTCTTGACTCTGATCTCCAGGATCTGCAGTCCTCACTTTCTCCCTGTTTTGAGGAAGTAGGCGGAGGAGTGGATGAAGGTATTGCAGTTGATGATGTGTGTATGAACTTTAAAAAGGTGTTTAATAAAATATCACAGTTAGGTTATTTGCATATTTGAAATCCATGGAAGAAAAGGCTGCAGGAGTAGCAAAAGCAGCATGGATGCCTTTGGCTAAGTGATACAAAACAGAAAGCATGATGGTTTGCTGATTTTGGAATGGGAGAAGATGTACAGAGCTCCGCCAAAGTTGGATTGAGAATCATTGCTGTTCTTGGTATTCACTAACTTCTTGAACTGGAAGACATAGTTTCATAATTTCCAGAAATCTTCGAAGTGCACTGAAAAGTATTGACAAAAGCAATGCACTTCAAAAGTAAATAGACAGGCATGTGGGCCTATGACAGGTCAAATTCACTGCAGAAACAGTCTGAGGTGATGATTTGGAGGAGCCGGTGTTGGACTGGGGTGCACAAAGTTAAAAATCACACAACACCAGGTTATAGTCCAACAGGTTTAATTGGAAGCACTAGCTTTTAGAGCACCGCTCCTTCATCAGGTGGATTCGGAGGACACAATTGTAAGACACAGAATTTATAGCAAAAGTTTACAGTGTGATGTAACTGAAATTACGCATTGAAAAATAGCTTGATTATTTGTTGAGTCTTTCATCTGTTCCAATACCATGATAGTTTCACTTCTTTCATGTGTAAATCACAAAACTTTTATTTGAAGTTACATTCTCAGAGTCTTACATAAATTTACGTAGTTTTTGAGCAAAGTACAATGTAACTCTGCAAGTACAAATTCACCCCACAAATGTATATGTATAGGTGTGCATGTAAGACTCTGTTAACTCACTTGTTAGATTAGAATCAGTCTAAACATTATGGCACAGACAGAGAACACAGGGGGCTAACACCTTCAACATAGCATCTGGTTAACACCAATTGTTACAGTTAACCTGAGAATGTAACTTTTAAAAAATAGTTTTGTGATTTACACATGAAAGAAGTGAAACTATCATGGTATTCGAACAGATGAAAGACTCAACAAACATTCAAGCTATTTTTCAATGTATAATTTCAGTTACATCACACTGTAAACGTTTGCTATAAATTCTGTGCCTTACAATTGTGTCCTCCACAACCACCTGATGATGGAGCAGTGCTCCAAAAGCTAGTGCGTCCAATTAAACCTGTTGGACTATAACCTGGTGTTGTGTGATTTTTAAGTCTGAGGTGATACATTTCAGTAAGAATGAACACATATTTTCACTGGGTGTCACAAGAAGAGAAAGATGAGATGTATATATCGTTGCAAGTGACAGGGCATGTTAACAAAGCAATTCACAAATTATTTGCACTCCTGCATTTAGTGAATTGAATAATCATTGAAATGGCTATAATAACAAGCTGGAAAGCCTTACTGACACTATATCTGGAAACTCCAGTACAACTCTGCCTTTCATACAGCTGAGTGCCTAGTTTAGGACTTCTGTCTATTTTATTGGAATGGTTTTAGTGTTTGCATTTCATGGATACATGGAAAGCATGAGTGTTGTTCTCTTTACAATAGAGAGGTTAAAAGTAGATTAAATACAAATATTTAATATTAAGAAATGTTTAGATTGACAAAGGAAACAGTGGAAAAAAATGAGAAGAATCTTTTTATACAGCAATTGCTTGGGATTTGGAATGGAATGTCTGATGGGTGGTGGATGCATTTTCAATAATAACCTTCAATAGATAATTTAATACAGAGTTGAAAGATGCACAAATTGCAGGACATTGGGAAAGAACAAGATTGTGAAACTAATATATTGCCTCAAAACGTTAATTCTATTTCTCTCCACAAATGCTGCCAGACCTGACGACCTTCTTCAACATTCTCTGGTTTTCTTTCAGAAACTAATTGGATTTCTTTTTGAAAGAGCACATGGAGCATCAAGGCCTGAATGGGATCTTCCTGTGCTATATTATTCTTTGAATCCTTGATGCGATATTACCTAGACTAGCTATTAAACCCCTCCAACAAATATATTTTACTTAACTTTAAAGGAAGTAGAAGTTAAGAGAGTGGTTTAATGTTTGCTGTTCTAATGTTTCCTGTTCATACTATCACCTAATGTCAAAATTATTCCCAATACTCATAGACTCACTACAGTGCAGATAGACAAGCAGGAGGCTGGAAGAATACAGCAAGCCAGGCAGCATCAGGGTGAGCACAGGTAGAGGGTACAACCTGCTTGGTCAATGGGAGGAATGAATCCGGTTGGTAAATGGAAGGAAGGGTCGTTCAGAGGAATGGAAGGGGGGGCAGGGGCTGGCAAGGGAGCTGGGGGATGGGAAGGGAGGTTATTTGAAATTGGAGAACTCATTGTTGAGTCCCCCCGTGCTGTAGGCTGCCAGAACGAAAGATGAGGTGTTGTTCCCCAATTTGCGGTCTGACTCACTGTGGCAGTGGAGGAGGCCGAGGATGGTCATGTCAGAGAGGGAATGGGAAGGGGACTTAAAATGAGCGGTGACTGGGAGGTCAGGTCAGCCCCTGCAAGCCCGGATGACCTGCTTGGTGAAACATTCCCTAAGCTTACGTTTGGTGCCACCAATGTAGAGAAGCTCCCGCCCCCCTCAAGCCTGAAGAAGGGTTACATCCAAAACATTGACTTCTCCACGTTGTGATGCTGCCTGGCTTGCTGTATCCTTCCATCCTCCTGCTTGTTTACCTTGGATTCCAGCATCTGCAGTTTCTTTGTCTCTAACTAACAGTGCAGATAGAGGCCACCCAGCCCATCATGTTTGCATTAGCCCTTCAAGGAGAATCCCAACAAGAGCCAACCCATCTACATATCCCTGCATATCCAATGGCTAACCCAATTAGCCTGCATATCCTTCGACACTATGTGCAATTTACCATGGTTAATCCATCTCACCTGCCTATCTTTGGACTATGGGAGGAAACCTGAGAACCCAGAGGAAACCCGTGAGGGCACTGGGAGAATGTGTAAACTCCATACAGACAGTCACCCGAGGCTGGAATTGAAGTTAGGTTCCTGGCACTGTGAGGCAGCAGTGCTAACCACTGAGCTGCCATGTTTATAGGAATACTTTCGAGGGAAGGCATTCCTGGGGATGGGGCATAATGGTGCTGTTGGAGATAGGTAGGAATAGGGTCAGAATGGGAACATGATCTCAGATATTTCTGTTATGACCTATTGCTCATGTGCAATTGTATCATCAGAAGGTACCAGTGGAGTGAATAGGCTGGGAATGGGGTGTGGGGATGGGCTAATGAGTGAGATGAAGTGAGGGTGAGACTAAGGAGGTTTGAGGTGATGACACAATGGGACTTAAATGAAGACTGACATTATTGAGGTGAGAGGTTGCTTGGGTCAAAGGCTAAAAATGTTTTAGGAATTGAAGTCTCATGGCTTTCAAGGGCAATTAATTGGAAGAATCCAGTCCACAATAATGAAAGTAAATCTCCTCCCTATTACTTTATGTAAACCTAAGTACGTTTTGACAAGCCCAGTTATAATGTTTAATTGAAATTGGTCCATACATAAAAATGCTTTTAAATTGGTACAAATTAGCAATAAATTGCTTATCTTACGTGCGCAAAGTTGACTGTGCGGGAAATGGAAAAGCCATGCTGGCAAAATAGACAAGTGAAGTCATGGCTAACATATGTTTTTGGAGCAATGTTGGTAAACAATATGATTCAATAGTGAAATTTAATTCAATGAAATGCGGAATTAAATGTGAGCCGAACGGTGACAATGTAATCACTGTTTATTGTTTATTTCATGAATGCCCTTTAAACAAGGAAATTTGCATGTGACTCCAGACCGATAGCAATGTGGTTCACTCTTAGCTGCTCTATAACGTGGCCTCGGTTTCAGGAAAATTAAGGATGGACATTAAATGATGGAGTACCCAGTGATGCGTACAGCCCATGACCAAATCAAAAAAAGGTCCACTGTTCACCTCCCATCACTGAGCAGTGTTCATGTTGGGATTCCTACAGGTCCACATTCTACAACATTGGCCTTACTGGTAATCTCATTAGTTGAGTCTGAGCCAGTTGCTTATTGTGCAAGGTTGATGCTGAAATAGGGAACATCAAAACCATCCTATGGGATAATGGCTACCCTGATGGGTAGTCAAACTCATGAGGGGTCCCAAAGCGCTTAAATGCTGGTGCTTAAAAATATGGACCTTAAAAGTATCCAGTCTGTCTCAGATTAGCTGGAGGTTAAGGTATCTTAGAACCTTCAACAACAGATGAACCCAGCTGTTTCACACTGTACTCTGTGGTAGCAATATGAATGATGTTTGTCAGAATGCAGCCACCAAGCCAAAAAGACATTCTGCTTATTACACGAATGAGTAATGTGGTACATGAATTTCAGTGCCAGTGTGATGCCAAGTATGTGAGATGCACACTCCAAAGATTGGAGGGGTCATATCAAACAATGTGTTCTGTCTTTAGCTGTCTAGAATCAGCATAACCCAGTAGCATCTGCTTGTAAAATTCATAATACAGTGTCAATATTAGATGTGTTTTGTAACACCATTTGATTGCCTGAAGAATTACACTGACAACTAATTTAGGATTGTGTGGTGCTTGTGTGTACTGCAAGCTCAGTTGTACACAGAGCCCTGATGTCTTGGAGACAAAATGAACATATACATGCCCTGATCAATCTACCTCAACCTGCCTACTTTAAAATGTAAACAAAAACCTGGCTGTTAACTGTCAATCATCATTAATCAGTGCCTTTGTCACAGCAATGCTTTTACCAATCAGAGTCCACTTGTTAACCAATCAGTGCTCTTCCATCATGCAATATGCAAATTTGTATTGTTGTGAAATGTTATGATGAGTGCAAGCTGTAAAATTTCAACAAAATGTGTCTTTTTTCAGCAATAAATCTAGTTGCCTACACTGTGACAGCATTTGGTATGAATGTTGAGAATGGAGCAAGTAAGGACAGACTCATGGCGCAAATTTTAGGAACTTTATGTTATTGTCTCTTTTATACAAATGGTATATTTTCTGCCCATTACATCACTCCTTTCCTTCCATTGTCATGTGCCACACCTTAAATCTCTGAGTGATTTCCAAAAACTAGTTAAACAGGAATCATTTAGGAGAGCACACAATTAAAGACATTTGGATGATGACTTCGATTGATAAGAATTCATAGCAGATTTTAATGGTTCACTTTGAAAAATTGTCTCTTTTTAAAAGAAAGAAATTACATTAATTTACATTTTGATCAAAACTTAAGGTGAATAGATGAAATGATCGCCAGGGACCCAGGTTCGATTCCACCTCGGGTGACTGTCTGTATGAAGTTTGCACATTTCTGCATGGGTTTCTTCCAGGTGCTCTGGTTTCCTCCCACATTCAAGAGATGCACAGGTTGGGTGGATTGACCATGTTAAATTGCTCCTAGCATCCAGGGATGTATAAGTTAGGTGGATTAGCCATGGGAAATGCAGATTTACAGGGATAGGCTCGGGGGGGGTGGGTCTGGGTGGGATACTCTTCAGAGGGTCGGTGGGCCGAATGGCCTGCTTCCACACTGCAGGGATTCTATGGCTCTATGATTACAACACAGAAAAATCTGATCACTCTACAAAATAAAGATGTGCTTTAGTTTATTACTAGGTACGACTTTTCCTGCCAAAGTTTATTGTGGCATGACTTTAAAAATCTTTAAATGACTTTATTTGGTTCAAAATTTCATTGATCCTCTCTGTCATCTCAACCTTTCCAGACCTTCTCAATAATGTGCAACTTTTTGATGGCTGTTTAATGTAGCACTGGTGCCATCTTGTGTTTTTCTATGGTATTGCGCAATGACCCAGACACAATTTTCATTTGTTTTAAGTACAGATTAAATAGAAAAAACAAAGATAAAAATATGATCTTCCTTTTTACATAAAAAAAGCAATATGAACAGAAAAAGCTATTTTATAATTTTAATAAAGTATTCATTCATGGATGTAGGTTTGCTTGCTGAGCTGGTAATTTCGTTTTCAGATGTTTCATCACCATAATAAGTAACATCATCAGTGAGCCTTCAGATGAAGCACTAATGGTATGGCCCACTTTCTATTTATGTGTTTAGGTTTCCTTAAATTGGTGATGTCATTTCCTGTGATTATGTCATTTCCTGTTCTTTTTCTCAGAGGCTGGTAAATGGGATCCAAGCCAATGTGTTTGTTGATAGAGTTCCAGTTGGAATGCCATGCTTCTAGGAGTTCTCATGCGTGACTCTGTTTGTCCTAGGATAAATGGGTTGTCTCAGTCAAAGTGGTGTCCTTCCTCATCTGTATGTAAGGATACTAGCGAGATTGGGTTACGTCTTTTTGTGGCTAGTTGATATTCACGTATCCTGGTGGCTAGTTTTCTGCCTATTTGTCCAATGCAATGTTTGTTACAGTTCTTGCAAGATATTTGTCCATGACATTAGTTTTGTTTGTTGTCTGTATAGGGTCTTTCAAGTTCATTAGCTGTTGTTTTAGTGTGTTGTTGGGTATATGGGCTACCACGATGCCAAGAGGTCTGAGTAGTCTGGCAGTCATTTTCGAGATGTCTTTGATGTAGGGGAGAGTGGCTGGGGTTTCTGGACATGTTTGTCTGCTTGTTTGGGTTTGTTGCTGAGAAATCGGCAGACTGTGTTCATTGGGTACCCGCTCTTTTTGAAAACACTGTATAGATGATTTTCCTCTGCTCTTTGTAGTCCCTCTGTGCTGCAGTGTGTGGTGGCTTGTTGAAATAATGTACTAATCTAGCTTCATTTGTGTACATTGGGATGATTGCTTGGGGTGAAGGCCGACATGACTCATTTATGATGAAGGTCTTATGCCCGAAACGTTGATTCTCCTGCTCCTTGGATGCTGACACCTACTGCGCTTTTCCAGCACCACACTCTCGACCCTGATCTCCAGCATCTTCAGTCCTCACATCCTCCATCAGTCTGAAATATGACCTGGATTTTGAGATGAAAATTTACAGACTGTGAGGAAAATTTTGCTATAATATTGCCAGGCAATTAAATTTACATTAGGAGTAATGTGAGTGTATTGGAGTTAGCACAGAGGAGGTTGCAGGGATGAGAAATGTCAGTGACGAGAATGTTTCCTTGAGGAGGAGAAGGCTAAAAGGAGATTTAATAGAAATTTTCAAAATCATGATGGTCCTGGATATAATAATTAGGGAGATACTGTTCTCACTTCAAAGAGAAGCAGCAGACACAGAATTAAAGTGCATTGCAAAAGAAGCAAATATAGGGTGAGGACATTTTTCCACAAGCCAATTAGTGGGAGTGGGAGTGG